>NW_011500071.1:0-6761 GCF_000495115.2 Populus euphratica
TGGATAAGAATGCCCTTGTGATGATGCACTGTGTTTGGTGTTTTGATAGTGATTTTATTTTAAAATATTTTATAAATATATTTAAATAATATATTTTTAATATTATCACATCAAAACAATAAATACATAAATTTAAAATTTTTAAGAATAACGAATTAGCTGTGTTTCCAAACATGCACCCTAATTACAAAGGCTTATCAACATCCAGCCTTTGCTATTCACGATTAATAATTGACAATTCACAAAAGCTTATCATTGTTCGGCATTTGCTATATTGATTTTTTACTGAAATTTTAACAAATTTCTAAAAAGATTCCTCATTTTAACATTACAAAAAAATATGTTTTATTTAATATGCATACAACTAGATTCTAAAATTTTAATGTGTATTTTTTATGAAAAAATAAATTATCCTAATAATCCTGATCCAAAATAATGATCACTATCACGCCATTTACAATAATGATCACTACCACGCCTTCTACGTGCAATATAATACTATAATTTCATATGATATCACATCATTAAAATTGTAACATATCCGAGTTTAAAAATATGAAAAGAATAAACAAAGTAGTTTTGTGTTTTACAATACTTCATAGAACAAGTTTGTATTTTACAAGCTTTGTAAATTGTTGTTTTTATATTAATAAAAAGACATTCCATCACACTTTTTAGATATCTAATGACTTAATATTTATTTATGTTTAAATAATTTTTTACAAGGAAAAACTACAATAAAAGTTTGTTTCTCATAATTCACAAATATCTTTTAAGTTGACTAAAATTCTTATGAGTTTGATGTCTTCCATGAGAATTGTTTTTAAAAGTTCAACCTAGTTTGTCCTCTTAGTCCCACCATAATAGAAAACTTTAACAATAACAAACATGTATACTTAATCTAACTTTTACATTAATGTTTACATTATATTTATTTTTGTATATATGTATAACAAATAAGTGCAAAAAAAATTATAAGTTGTTCATCATCTTGGAATCCACAACACTATATATATATATATATATTGAAAAACAAAGAGGAATTTGATTTTTTTATCTTTTATTTTACATATAATGAATTTAGCCACATCAATACATGATTTTCTTTTAGTCTTTCTAGAATTAGGTCTTATAATAAGAGGTCTAGGAGTGGTATTACTTGCCAATTCAATTTTTTTTGCCTTTTTATTAAGATTGATTTTTGTTGTATATACTTATTTTATATTTTATCAAACTCTCATTTTGTAATTGTGGCGTAGCTCTTTATTTATATGGAAGCTATAAATGTTTTAATTTTATATGCTGTAATGTTCATAAATGGTTCAAAATATTATAAAGATTTTAATCTTTGGATTGTTAGGAATGGTGTTACTTCTCTAATTTGTACAAGTCTGGTTGTGCAAACTAAATAAAATAATGATCTTGTGTTGTACCAAGTTTAAAACCAAGTGGGTTTATTTCTTGTCCCATAAACCCCCACTAGTATATATATCATCAAATATCATATGTGTGTGTTTAGTTTTATTTATCTTTATGCATCTTAGTTTTTTTTAAGTATATATTATATTTTTTATATTCTTCATAGAAAATCTTCTTTATATTCTTCAAATGATATATCCTCTAATACAATATTTATATGGCAAGTCCGTCTTCCATTGATTTCTGTCGCTTCCATTATTGTTATTGGGCTAACTGTTGGACTTACTTCTATTGGACTTGAGGTTGGTTAAGGTATTACTGCGAGCCAAGTTGTACAAGGTATTTTATTACTTAGTTTGGATTTTATGGAAGCTTTAGTAATTTATGGACTGGTTATAGCATTAACATTTTTATTTGCGAATTCTTTTATTTAATTCTATATTTGATTTATTTAATCTAATCCTATAAAAAAATACACATTTTTTTATTATCTTGTACTTGCTGCTTGCTTTTTCGAATTCTATCAAGATTTTAATTTTATAATTATTTATTTTATTTTTATTTTTATTGGAAAAATAACCCAACTAGAAGGATTGATTGGGGGACGGGGAATTAGTATACTAATTCACTTTCTTCCTTCTCCTTTCTTAGTTAGTCCAATCCAAATTTTTTATATATATATATATATATATCTTGCTGTTCCTAACCATCCATTCATTTTTATTTTTATTCAACTGCTTGGTAGCATTACAGTAATAACAACAACAACAACAATAGTAAAATGCTACTTATTGGTTCAAAATGGGTTATTATTATTATTATTAATTAATAAAATCAAACTTTAAGTTTGAAACTTATATAATTAACCTCTTTTGATTAACTAAAAAAAAAGGACATTAAAAAAACTAACTATCGAGCCATATGAGTTAGGAAACCCTTAAATACAGTTCCAAGGGAAGGAATTTACTTGCCTATTCCGACCATAGACAATAAGCCATTCGACAAAGAGATTTTTAAATTGCATAGGCTTGGAGTATTGAAAACAAGCTATAGTGCTTACTCTTAAAAATTATATTAAAGTGCAGAATTAGTTGAAGATCAATGATATTTTACACTTGATATGAGGCCTGATACCAATTCTAATAAGTATTATTCTTAATTAGAAATTTACAATTGAAAAAATCCATTTCTAATTAATATAAATTGAATACATTTTTTACTCTAGCTATTATTTAGAACTAGGTAAATGAATAAAAAAAATATAAAATAAAATATTCTAGAAAAATATAAAAAATAAAAATTAAATAGATAATTAGTTTGTCTATAAGATTTATAAAAGAAGAGGAGATTATGAAAAATATAATCAATTCTTTCATTTTCTTAGTTCATTGGTCATCCATTGGGAGTTCTGTGTTTAATAGCAATATTTTAGCAACAAATCCAATAAATCTAAGTGTAGTCCTTGGTGTATTGATTTTTTTTTTTTTTTGGAAAAGGAGTGTGTGCAAGTTGTTTATTTCAATAATAGGCTAGATTGAACCATTTGTATTTTTTTTGTTTAAACTAGGAAATTTAACTAGAAAAGAAAACGTGCATGATACAACGAATTACTCCTAAATAAATTAAGAAATGATCATTATGAACCATAGCATTTTGTGATTCATAATTTTCATCCCATCATTTGGAATTTTAAAACTCAACCATAATATCAAATATCTAATTTCCATTTGTCTATAAAACAATTATTTAAAGCTAATTAATTCATAGTATATATCAATTTCTTTCAAAGGTAATTTGTACTTAAAATATGTATATAACCAACCATAATTCAAGTTAATAATAACAATATCATGAATTACATAACACAAATAATTAAGTTAAACATTACAATTCTTAAATATAATAGTGTATTACAATAAAATAATAGTTCTTCTAATTATATTAATTTCTTAACAAAATTATCTATCCATGGATCTATTTTCTGGTTTAAAGATGCGATATACCTAAAAACATGATCACATTAATCATGATTAAAATTGCACATTTCAATAAATAATTGATTAATGACTAACTATTCATATATATTAAAGTAATTATCGCATCATTAAATGAATTATCTCATCTTTAATAATTTCATAAACTCTTAAAATGCTTCCTAGATAAAAATAAATTTACAATAATACCAAGAGTGTTTCTAACAACCCATATATTTAACTTCAATTTAAGTCAAGTAAATTTTACAATCTATTTATTACACCAAGTATTTATCCAATTAACCCAAAAATTAAGAAATAATTTTCTAACCTCGCTTATTTAATAGGACATTATTTTCATTAATAGAGAAATAATTTTCTGAACTCGTTCATTCAACGAGATATTATTTATATTAACTAGGAAATAATTTTTTAGAACTCACCAATTCAAAAAGGTATTATACTATCTTTCTTTGTTTTTTAAAAAGAAACTTATACTAGATTACAAACTACAAAAATCCTTCTACAAATCATTTAAAAATAAGCTATTTAGTTACCTCAAGGTATTGAACATCTATTTGGTGTTTGCGCATAAGAAAAAGGTTCCTTACTATTGATTTCTCTTTTTTAATTATTTTTACAAAAATCATTATTTAGTTAACCTATCAACATCAATTATTTGCAATTTGTTAAGATTTCTCAATAATTTATCAAAACTAAATTTTTCCTAATTTTCTTTTTTTTTTTAAATTCACCTAAAGGAGAAAGTTAGGAATTTTCTTTTCTCTTGAAAATTATTACTCATTTCATATAATAACACTCATAAACCTATATTTTTACTACATTCTCCAAACAATTGCATTAAGACCTTAAATCCCTTAATTTTGTTTTTTTGGCCAACAATTCTAATAAAGAGAGAGAATGAAATTTTTTTTATTCAAAATTAAACACTTGTTCAATCACAATTCATACTTTCTAACATGGTTAAATCATATAATTTACATTATTCCTATAATTTATATTATTAAACCCAATTTTTCATATTCTTATAATTTTAAATAATCCTTCACCAAATATAAAATTAAAGGAATTAATCATTTGGAGCATGTTATTTACCTCATTTAATAGTAATTTAAGGAAAGAATGTTAGAAAAAAAATCAAGCTTTCTTCTCCTTCCTTTTCAAACCCTAGCTTGAATTTTTCCTTCCAAAACACTCACCATATTAAAATCACTCCTCTTGATGTTTAACTAAGCTAATAATCTAATTACACACTTTTATTAGTGAAATCAACAAGAATTTAAGTAGAAAAGAACCACACAAATCCTTTCCCTCTCTTTGTTTTAAACCATCAGCCAAGAGAGGAGAAATGAAGTATTTATAGTCTAAATTTGTTTATATTTACATAATGGCCCTCATTACTTTTTATTTCTATTTTTATCTATTAATTCATTTTTAAATCTAATTTACACCACAACACCTTCTCTTTTATTCTATTGTATCTCTCTACAGTAACGTCAATCTTTTTATCTACTCTATTCAGCATTTTATTTATTTTATTAGAATTATAATTTATCAGGTTTTTACATGCACCATCAAGGCAGGGGACCTCTAATAGGGATCAAAATAAGATAAAAAAATCAATTCACCTTAAATATCCATTTAATGTAACCAATGCAATCAACACTATCATTTCTCCATATCAAACCAAGGGACGCCAAATGCTTCTTTTAAGTCCTAATACATAATGCATTCCTTATTTATGGGTTTTTTTAATAAGCACCACAAGCCTAAGTTGTTATAACTTTTGTTCTTATTGCTAAAGAAAACTTAAGGGTTAAGATTATAGAAGATGCATTCCTTATTCATGGGTTTTTTAATAAGCACCACAAGCCTAAGTTGCTATAACTTTTGTTCTTATTGGTAAAGAAAATTTAAGGGTTAAGATTATAGAAAAGTTTGATTGTGAAAAGTTGTATATAATAGAAAATAGTTTTTAGCAATAAAAGGAATAAACCTTAATAACCTAGTAAAAACAGTTGAAATGTGCATAACATCAAAATACCTGAAAAGTTTAAGGTGTTGGAGTTTATCAAATGAAATGGCATGTAATAATCCATTATATACTTATAGATATATTTCAATGAAATGGCTTTAGTAGTCCATGATAAAAAGCTTTTAATCCATTTTTTTTCCATAGAATTTTAAGTGATGTAATGCTAAATTAGTACATGAATATGAATAATACTAAGATATAAAGATAGCTGGATTTGGTAGATGCTTTTATAAAATAGTATAAGTTCAATATAAATATGGCTCTAGATCAAACAAGTTTGCAAAAAATAGAAAAAGAATCCTAAGAATCTCTTATGAAGTATGCTTAAATGTATCATGAAGTGGATGGCATGTCTATTCTTTTCTAATAAGAAAATGATCATACTCTTCTTAAATGTATTCAAAGCTCCATATTATGAATATTTGGTTAGCAATTTAGAATACTGTTTTATGGATATTATTGTTGTAGGTGAAAGAATTGAGTAGGTAGTAAAAGCAACAAGAATCTTAAACACTATTAAAGTTAACAAAAAGAAAGGATGGATTTTAGGAAAGCAAAATGACAATAAAGTGCACTAGGTGGAAACCAATAAATTTTTACATAGAGAATATTAGAAAAATAATTAGATGTCCAATAATGACAATCTTCAACCACTCATTTTGACACCATCCATAACCATATTCATTATTAATCTAATTTTCACAATTCCTTACTTATCAATAAAATAATTTTCTATAAAATTAACCATTCTTTAACCAATCTACATCAAACACTCAAGTTAGCCTGAGCAACCAGCCTTATAAAAATATAAAAAAATTAGGAAACATTGCCAATTCTTCTACTACCATTAGAAGTAATGTTTAAAATGTTCATTAGCATTGGAAAAAATGCTTCTAAACAAATACCCCTTTATTCACCATACCTTTATTGTATAAACCTAACCTTAAATGTGAATACCATTATAGTTGTTTGACATAACATTGATAATTATAATATATTCAAATACAAGATGCATCTCAATAGAAAGGGTTGGATAACATTTGATGGGAGTTGGTATGCCCCAAATATGAACACAAACCCCTTACCAAACCACGTCGCTATAAAGGAATAAACTATATGTATGATATTGTATGACGTTGAGTATTATATAAAAAAAGGCATTTTAAAGATGACAATGAAAATTTTATTTGACATGTGATCCAAGAAAATTACATAAAGGTACCTTTCAAAACACATGTCATTGAGAATTTTGATGAGTGATTAGTACTTAAAAGTGCATTTTTATCATGGTTTTATATCATCATTTTGCACTT
>NW_011500071.1:12922-32778 GCF_000495115.2 Populus euphratica
TATTACTATTGTTGTTGTTGTTATTGTTGTTTTATAATTGTTGTTTATAATTTGTATAATTAACCTCTCTGTGGTTCGAGCCCGGTCTTGCCGGGTTATTTATTACTTCGACACTCCTGCACTTGGGAGAAGACATCAATCTTTTAGTCATGTCAATGAGTACTATAAATTCATCATGAGTCACGACACGATATCAATAACTATAATGAATTCTATTATAGAGTTATGACCATGATTATCATAGGTATATTATGATTTAAGAATACTATGATTAATGATAAGATAGGGATGTTATCCTTTCAATGAGTAAATATTAAAAAAAAATAAAGGTATGTAGGTACCAATTAATATAAAATGGTCTTTAAAGAATGATTTTATTTAGCTTAACTTATATGATCACTAGTAACTATCAATGTGTTTTTATATAATTATGAATACATCTCTGATAATAAGGAGTCAAACCTTATCATATAGATCATATATACTAAAGTTGAGGGTTTGACAAGAATGAAAGATGTTTTACTTTAAAAATGGCAAAGTGGCAAAAGAAAGTAAAAATAAAAAAGGGTAGTGAAAGTGCTTATACAATTTAATAAAGTCTATAAGGTAATATATAATAAGGAAGCCACTAAGTTTCTTAAAATGATGAAACATAATGGCTACAACATGGGTGATTGACTAAAAAAAACCTTGTATGGATATCCATACTCTCTCTTATCTTGAGTTTGAAATTTTATCAATTGGATCTCTAAGAGGTTCTTAATATAACATATGTTAATCAAGATATCATATAATTGCATGAAGTATTTAATGAAAAGAATCCAAGCCACCAATTACCTATATTTTATAAAGATGAATTAGGTTTGAAATGCATTTGGTACAATAAATTATTGCATATCATGATCAAATATAAAGATCATGTCGTATCCAAAGTATTAATAGATAATGGTCCGCCTCTAATACGCTTCCAAGAAACATCTTAGATTGTTTAACAGTTGATGTATCCCATATAGATCTAAGTAACATAATGATATTGTCTTGTAATGGTTCATCAAGACCAGTGATTGGTAACATCGATGTATACTTTGTCATTGAGCCATAATAATTTTAGGTCACTCTATAAGTAATTTATATTCAACCTTTCTATAATATATTGTTAGGATGACTCTAGATATATGCTTTGGGAGTAATATAATCATCTTTGTATCAAAGGCTCAAATATATAGTAAATGAAAGGTTAATAATTGTAAAAATGAAAGAGATTTTGTCTATGATGAAAAATATGCTAGTATTCTACATAAAAGTTAAGAGGAAAAACAAATGGAGATATTCATGCTTTTAAGGTTATGAATACAGATTTGGTGATTGAGAACACATTGTTTAGAAAGCCTAAGAATTTAGAAGCTACAAAATAACTACTAAATACCTCATAAAGTACGAGTTACTATTGAGCTAAGCTATTTCACTAAACTGTAACTATGTTATTGTATGTATGTTTATTATTTGTATTTAGTTAAAATAGATATAAGGTTACTAGAGTGAATCAACTACTTAAGGGCGAAGAAAAGAAAATATAAGACAATAATAGCCTGACTTGAAGGGCATTATCCTAATGATAAAGAAAATCAATTTTTTTTTATAAGAGAATAAGGGGTAAGTATGATTTTTTTTATTCCTACATATGTAATAAAATGGTATCGTTTAATAAGTTTTTATTACAAAGAGATCTTTTACAATAATTTTAATATACCATTTTATTGTAATTATTGTAAAGGATAAAACCTTAAAAAAATTATCTAATAATAATTTTTACAAAATAATTTTGTTTATTGATTTTATCTTTTTAATTTCAAAAATTCACTATAAAGTCTTCTAATCTATGTATGATTATTGATTCCATTCAAGTTGTATTTTCCCCCTTAAAAAGTGATATTATTTTGTAAGAATAAAAGGTGATATTATTTTGTAAGCATTCTAGCAAAAGGCTCTATTAAGAAATCAAAATTGTTACAAAAATATGTTAACTAAGCTTGGGAGTAAATTAAAAAGTAGTTCCATCATTTAAAGAGAGACAAATTAAATAGTTCATCTAATTTCAAAAATTAATTAATTGGTCTCTATGTTACTAAATCTATTTGTAACTTAATCATTTTTGTTTGTCTGTTTCAAGGTTCCCTCTAATTTATGCAATATTTTTTTAACAAATAGAAGAAAAAAATAGAAAATATTGAAAAATTGATGAGAAATGAAAATAAAATTATTGGAACAAAGTAATATTCAATTAAAGACCATAAACATTGATAAAGGAAATAATTAATTATTTATGAAATTAAATTTTTTTATTGTAATTTCAAATAATTATATGGTTAAATTATAGTTTACTCATAGCTTGAAGGTATTGTTTAGGTGTGTCAAAAACATTGACATCACAAGTCATAAAATAATTATTAAATATCTTATCTACTGTACCTCTTGGTGCATGACATTGGTGTTAAATTCTAACTCCATGCCTTTCTATCCATCCTCAATAATATATTGAAGAAAGACAAATGTCAAATTCCAAACCGTGTTATGAAATTCAATTTTATAAATCAGAAAATTACTTCAAGAACTTTCAACTTTCACTGATTTTAGTTACTCCATAAATAGAGGAGGATTTGATTTTCTTCATGCTTATGAATGTTCATTTTTTTCTTCACTGGCTCTACCAAGGTGGTTTCATAAAAAACATTAGGTAGTTGATGCAACTTGTTTTTTGTTTCTCTAGGTTCTGATATTATATTATATTATAATCATTTCATTTGAAATAACAAGGCAAGAAAATGCTTTTGTTTTAGTAATCTTGAGTTGATGTTGAAGCATTGTAGAAAATAATTATTGCACTTGTAATGGCATTTAGATTTATCGAAAAGAAGATGATTACAAAGCATATTGATGCCTAAAGGATGTTTAGCGATATGTTGAGACATGGGTGATCTCTTCTTTCCATATTTCATCCACCTTATTGCCTTTTCCATATCCCTTTCTCTCATCTTTCTAGTCTGCAAGAAACAGTCCTCCAACATCAAGTTTCCTCATGAAAGAACAAGATGGCTAATCATTGGGGAAGAATAGGGATTTATGATGGTAGGAAAATAAGGAACTCCTGAAAAGTTCTTAAATGATATAATGAAAAAGTATTCAATAGAGGTTTTTTAAACTTCCCTTTTTGGGATAATATGTTGTGTTCTATAGTGATCTAGGGAACAAATTTATGTTCCTAAACGAAAACAAGTATATCACCACCTGGTGGCCATGTACAATAAAAAAAATCATCTATTTTCCTAAGCATGTTGATAACTCTTCCATAGAAGAGATTGCTGAGTTGTGCAGATTTCTGCCTGAATTTCTCAAGCCAGAAGCTTTGCAGCATTACATTCCTATTATGGATTCCATGGCTAGGAAGCACTTGGAGGTAGACTAGTGTCCACACAAATAAGTTAGAGTGTTTCCACTGTCTAAAAAGTACATATTTGCACTAGTAGGTTGTTTATGAGAATTAGGATTCCGACCATGTAACTAAACTTGCAAATTAGTTCGCTTTAGTTATAGATGATAAGTTTCAGTTCCTATAAATTTTCCTAGTACAACTTATAACAGGGCAATCAAAGGAGGCAAAATGATTTGTGAAGAGTTGTTAGCAATTATGAAATAGAGGGAAGAAGAGTTGATATCAAATAAAAAAGATGACGCAGGAGCTATTGATTTATTAACTCATATGCTAATTACATTAGATGATAATGAGAAAACTATAAATCATAAGGAGATGACTATCTTGCCTAACACCCCTATATCTATCAAAAGGTCTTGAAGGGTATGATATTTCTCTCCATCCTATTATTGTTGTTGAATGTTTTCACTATCATTCACCACAGTAATTTATCTAGGATGTCTAATGCCTTGTTCTTGGCATTAATTCCGAGATACAAGTCTTTTCATTTTGTTAGTTTGAAAGTTGATGATAATATTTGTTCTTTAGATATAAGTTTTTTCAGCATATGAAGGAGAATCAATATAACTGCTCTAAAGTATAATTGAATATAACTCAATGGTGTTTGCTTTACAGAACAAATAGAGATTGCAATGGTTAAATCTGCAAGAGAGTTATTGAATTGGAATAATGTCCAAAAGATGAAGTATTCATAGTGTGTGGTTTGTAAAACGATGGGGTTTTCTTCACCTGCTCAAAGAGCTTTCAGAGAGACCATGATTGATTTCTTTTATGTTGGTTTTATCCTTCTAAAAGGATGAAAGGTGAGTATTAGTTAATGTCAATTGCTTGAAAACTAGTTCCTAATGAATATTTTGCTTACTATAACTAGAGATGATCCCTTTTGGTTATTAAAAATTGAAATGATGAAAATTCTTGATATTGCTCATCGAAAGAAGAATACAACCTCCTGTCAAGCTAGAGCTTGTGGCTCAGTAGTGAAGAAAAAGTAGTTGTGTAATGCCCATCCAAATTGCATAGTAGCTTTATTGTAATTAATGAAGTTTAATATTTTTGTATCCGTCAACCTACAGCTTCATTGGAGTGTGCATTCTACGTATAAAAATCCCAAATATTTTCCAAATCCAGAGAGATTCGATCCTTTAAGATTCAAAGAAAGCAACCCTACACCTTACATTTTCGTTCCTTTTGGAGGAGGCCCTCGCATGTGTGCAGGAAAAGAGAGTGCTCAGTTGGAGATTCTTGTTTGCATGCACAATATGGTAATAAAATTTAAATGGGAGAAAATTATTCTAGAAGAAAAGGTTTTGAAAATTTCATTTTCCATGCCAGTAAATGGCCTTCCAATTCTACTCCAACCTCATTCCATAAGCCTCGAGTAGATAAACTATTGGTGCTTAAGTAAAACCGGTCATGGTTACAATTATAATGAAGAATGGATAGATAGGCAGAATAACATTATACATGGTTTTATTGGTGACAAAGTTGCTGGATATGTGCAATGTTATGATAATTATATTTTTAAATTAAAATCTTTATGATGATGAAAAGTATGGAAAAGACAAGGAATTCTTGTCATTTATTAGTAAAAATAAGAAATATGAGTTGCTACTTGGTATTTTGGTCATTATGAACTATAACTAGTCTCAGAGTCTGGTGATTAGTACTTAAAAGTATATTTTTATTAAGGTTTTATTTTAGCATTTTGTACTTGAAGTATCAATAAATCTTTAACTAAAACATGTTTTATAATAACAAGTTTGATACTATAAGATACCTTTAATTTATGATAAATGTTCATCTTAAATACAGGCCTATCACATAAATCAAATGATTGATTGATGAGTTCAACTACTGAAATTGAGAAGATAAAAAGAGGGTGAACCTTAGAGAAGTAATGCTGGTTCGGTCTAAAATGAAATTGTTTGATATACCATTATTGGATCCTCTAACATTGATTTTTTTTTTTTATCATTGTTTAATTCTCACATTAATCTTACAATCTCAAAGTTCTCTTTAACTTATTATTATTATTATTACTGCTACTACTACTACTACTACTATTGTTGTTGTTATTGTTGTTATTTATAATTTATATAGTTAATCTCCTTGTAATTCAATCATAGTCTTGCTGAGTTATTTATTACTTCGATACTCTTATATTTGAGAGAAGACATCAATCTTTTAGCCGTGTCATACGGATAATATAATTGATTAAGTTTTTATGACTTTAAATAAATTAGTTATTAAATCCAATATACATGAAAAATAAAAACTAATTTTGTTGTTTTTTTAATATTTAAAGATGTTCAATCATGTCATGTATTTATTTATTTTTTATGAAAATATAAATTTTATTTAAGAGACTTGCTATATATAATAAAAATATTTAAATATATTTTTTTAAATTTTTTTTTTATTGTTTTTATAGAAGGACACTGATTTGTTTAATATTGGAAAAATATCTCATGTGCAGGTCACAATTCTAAATATTAAATATAGAAGGGTAAAAAAAAGGTTGGGAACTCAATTAATTGTAAAATAATTTTTTAAAATTTTTAAAATTTATTAAAATTAGACTATGATATAAAAAATTAGAAATACAAGCCTTGAGAATTTTGTTGGACCATACAAACTCCTTAAAAATTGCGTTTTTCTTTGATAAATTCCTGTCAAGCCGAACATGGCTTTAAGCTTCTTGTAGGCCTAACCTAAGCCCCACAAACAGGTTCTTTAACATAAAAACAAACTTGACCGAAATGGGCTAAAAATCAAATGGCCCTACCTTCCTTTCAAAGCAAAAGATATTGAAAATCCAAATCCATAAACAAAGAAACAAGGAAGCCCTCACCTTTTTAAGATCAAACCAAAAATTATACCATCACCTCTCTCTATTTTTTCTATAATACTTGAAACATGTGCAGACTTTTTCCATTATATTATTTCTTTACCAAACAAGAACAATTAAATGGTGTCATGACTACTTTCGAAAACAAAAACTACATGTCTTATGAACTTTGCTACATCGGTTTTGGGAGACTGCAACGCTGCTGCTACTATTGCTGCACACGGTGCAGAAGGACTGCTGGAGAGAACGCTAATAAGGTTTGATAATGAAGAAGATTTTCTGTTGCTGAAATGAAATATATTCTCTGTTAGCAATGGGGTGATTAATGCTCATAGTGCAGAGTATGTGACGCTACTGAACTAAGCGGAGCCTTTTACAAGGCTGGGGAAGGCTATAATCCAAGTTAAAAATTTTTGATAAATCATTTTAGAAAAGTTATTTCTTTTTAGAAAGTATTTCAAGAAAAATAAATTACAGGAAAGTGAATTTTAAAAAAAAAAAATTCCTAAAAAGTAAAGTATTTTTTGATATTTGGTAGTATTATGCAAAATGAACTGGAAAACACTTTCCATTATTTGATTATGTTATAAAAAATGAACTGAAAAATAATTTATTAATATTTTATTTTTTTCAAATTTAGTAAAATAATAAGAAATAAATCTTACAAATTAAAAAGTTGAATAATAATAAAATTGAATTTTTTTTCATAAATTATCTCAAATAAAATAAATAATAATAAAAATAATAAAAATTAAATCTAAAAAAAAGATGAAGAAATTAAAATAATAATAATTAACATTTCATAAAGTATTTCAAATAAAATAAATAACAATCAAAAGAATGAGAATCAAATTTGATAGAAAAAATTTCAATAAAAAAATAATAGGAGAAAAGCAAATAATAATTATAAAAATAAGGACCAAAGTTAATATAAAAATTAAATTTTAAGAAATGAAATTGAAAAATAAATATTCAAAACAAAATATATATAGCAATCAAAAGTTTGAGAATCAAATTTGATATAATCAACAAATAATGACATTTCTAAATTTTTCATAATTTTCGGAAAGTGTTTTATTCCCAAATTTTTCAGGAAAACACTTTCCTGAAAATCAAGCCAAATTTTTCTTTTTTTCTTTGACTGAAAAGTGTTTTTCATTTACTAACTTTCCTAACAACAAATAAACACAAAAAAATTTGGAAAGTGATTTTTCAGAAACCACTTTCTGAAAAACAAACACAAGAAAGTTTGGAAAGTGTTTTTTCGGAAACCACTTTTTGAAAAACAAACACAACTAAAAAGGAAAATACTTTCCTGAAAACCAAGCTAAATTTTGTTTTGACTAAAAAATATTTTTGTTGACCAGAAAGTGTTTTCTGTTAACCAAAAAGTGTTTTTTGTTGACCGAAAAATGTTTTTCGTTGACCGACATTTCTAATTATAAACAAATACAATAAAATTTAAAAAATAAATTTCTAAAATTGTTTTAAAAAAAAACAAAGATGGTCTTAGGTCACGAAGACACTATCAAGTCTTGTATTAATAATCAAAGGTCAAAACTGCTCTTAGATATTTTGGACAAAAAAGAACTTTCTAAGCAATATAATATTAAATAAATATTTAAATTTTTATCAATTTTCATTACATACTTTCCCTATATTTACAAAGAAAACCTAGTGTCTCCTTTTTCCTTGCAACACCAGCCATCCGTTATTTTTCTTCTCAATAATATATAATTTTAACTTAAATTTTTTTTAAAAAATACAAACAGAAAATCGTATAAATATAAAATCATCAAGTAAAAATTTACAAGCCCAACTTTTTATTTTAAATTTAATATTTTATATTAATTACAGTAAATTATTAGTAAAGTAAACAGTAAACTATACCCTAAGAATTAATGTATGCTAGCACATTAGTAGTTTAGTATTCATAATTTAATGGTTATTTTTTAAGTTCTTCAAATTTCTGAGTAGTTTGCATCACTAGTTTATACTTTGTATTCTACATGTAATATTTTATTATGGCATTATATCTTTACATCTTACACCTGATTTTTCTAATCCATTTTGCTTGAATAAGATATAAATTGTAATGAAAAATCAAGGAAGCAAAAAAGAAAAAACTATATTTTCATTTTTTAAACCAAATAAACAAACATCAACTAGTAAAAGACATTCTCCTTCTAATGTTGGTATCTCAAATTGTAATGAACAACCCTCTTTTAAATCTCAAAAAACTTATATCAAAATAGATCTATATCAATCTAAATTAGTAGAGTATCCAAAATATTTTTAGACATAATATTTGTATTAATTTACAAGCATGATTGTAGATTTAATGCTATAAATTAGTAGCAGATTTTTTTCACACTAATACTGCAATCACTTATAGATTTTATGCATCTATAGATTCCAGCATCTTACTTAATATGCATCTCATTGTTGAAGATAACTATTTTATGAGTTTTGAGATTTTGGAAGTTGGGATATTGCCTTCGAAGTTTCTCCTCCTAAGCCAACATCCACGTGAATTAACAAATGGGGAAGTAAGAATAGTAAAATCTAAATCTTTGTACCATCCTCATTTTAACAATTGATTAAAATCTTTACATAAACAACTGAGAAGATGTTTGTCCGGTTGTCTCATGCTAACTGTTATTTTAGTATATTATATATTCAATTATGTTTAATACATATTCAATTAGTTGGTTTTACATGCCATTGCTATATTTATATAAATATACACAGTAATTGTTAATTTAATTTATCTTTAATATTTATATAATATTAAATTAATAAATCTACGGTGAATATAAAACTTATGAGACAAAAATATTTTTCAATAAAAATTATAAAATTATTATAATTATGAGATTTATATTACACTAAGTATTGTTCCTGAAATATTATTGGTCGATGCTTCTTTTAATACTGGATATTCATTAAAGACAATCTTTTTTTTATGAAAAGAAATAATTGTTTTCATAAACTGAAATATAAAGGATACTTAGAATTAATATATAGATACTTGTCATAAAATATATACACTAAACTGATCCACATGAGAATTTTATATGAAGAGATCATTTATATCTATGACACGCGACGGTTATATAAATGATACTTGAACTTGAGATCACTAAGTTATTTTATATAGAAAATATTATATTTTAATCTTATTACATGTTATCTTAATCAAGATAATCAAATGACATAATTTGAGTATAACATGAACTATATAAATAAACTTTAATGATCAAGAGAGAATTTATTACTCTAGGTGAATTAAGAAAAATATTTTATTTATTCTCAAATAATATTCACTGATAAATTCTTAACTAAGATAAAATGAGATTTAAAAAGAGTTTCAAACCTTATTCAAACAATCAATGATTTTATGTAGAGAACAAACATGATTTGACATGACAAATATATTTCATACTTTAATAGTAAATCAAGATATCATTGATGAAATAATATTAATTACATTGAAAAGATAAAATGAGATTTAAAAAGAGTTTTAAATCTTATTTAAATAATCAATGATTATTATTATGTAGAGAACAAACATGATTTGACATGACAAATATATTTCATACTTTAATATTAAATCAAGATATTATTGATAAAATAATATTAATTAGATTGAGAAATCGGTAACTGAAAGGTTAAGTGAAATCACTAATGACTTTTTTAATATTTAGGGGATCATGACACAATATACTTGATTTTCAAATATAAATTAATCAATTATTTAATTGTTAATAAATTAAATTATTTAATTATAATTATAATCCATACTTGGACCAACATATTATGAATCTAATAAATCATACAAATTAAGAACTATTAGTTAGAAATTAAATTGTGATAATTTAATTAAGTATGACTTGATTAAAATATAATTTAGAAATTAAAAAATATAATACAATTAATAAGGGGTTATATTTATAGACCTAGAAAAATTAAATAAGGACTTAATTAAGTTAATTTCTAAAATTATCTTAAATTAATATATAGATATTATAAGGTTTTTTAGATTTTTTTATAAATAGTAAGCTGCACCGGTAGTTTGTGTACTGATAATTTATGTTTATTAATATTGGAAGTCGGATAATTAATAATTTATGTTTTTAATAATACAACATTTAAAAAATTATACAAAGTCTAAAAAGATCATTCTTTAGATAATAAATCTATAAAAAAACTTTAAATTTATCTAATAAAATCATAAATACTTCCAAATAATTTCATTTTATAATTCTTGCTTCGCTGCATGTATGATATTCGGGAAAGCCAACACTGATACAGCAATTAAATTCAAGTGTTCTAAGATGGACACAAGTGAAGAAATCAAGATAAGACCAGAACTTCCCTTTCTAATTACTACAATGTGTTCTTCCTGTGAAGTTGATACTATCAACTGACAGGATTACATTCACTGTTTGAATCTAACAATACAACTACCTTACACGAACAATTGTTGATTTCAACTATCTACAAACATAAAGTCAAAATCATTTAGAGATTTGAAGGGAAAAAACCTTCACCTCAGAGGCTAGTGTAAATAGATATCAGCCATGCATCCGCCACATTCATGGAACTTGGACAGACTTCTAGAGTGATAACTAACATGCTTGGCATGCAACCAAATATTGTTCACGATCTGTTCATAACAAAATGCGATGATGTGAACATGAGATGTTAATTGCTAAAAGGGCTTACATCAGATTCAATTAAAAATTAATTCAGCTGACGAATCCTCATCAGAAAGACCCGATAACAGCAGGGTGGTATAGAGAAAATGATGAAACAGAAAAAGAAAAACATGGAATGTAGAGAACCCCTGTACCATAAAGGCAACCAAAGTTTATGCCTGCAGAGAACTTGAACATTAGACAAGGATTGAATTATGCAGAAAATAGAAGGATCGATGTAGAAAGCAATTCTACCAGCTATTTCATTCAACTCTTTGCGCATCACTGAGACTTCGAAGCACTAAAGGTTAACAAAAGCAAGTCCTATGAGAGTCTTATCGCTGCTTTCTTTTGGTTTTTATATGCAGCCATGCTCTCTACAAATTTTATTGTCAACTAATCTCTGCACATTGGATCATAAAATCAGCACCCTGATGACTAATTCTACAGGACCAAACAAAGACGACAAGTATTGGAGATTAAATAAAAAATGGTTACAAACAACAAGGAGAGAATTGAAAGGCCTTTTGCGCATAATGATGCCAGATGAGACAGAAACCAGCAAATGAAATTCTTTGGTTGGAGTGTCAGTGAGGGATGCAAGTGCAGAAGGGAATGACAAGGCTAACATATTGCTTTCTTAAAATACTTATGCGAGACCATACGCAAACAGCTAAGAGAAGAGACTAGCATAGTAAATTCATATCTTGCTACTGCAAACCCACCTTAGAGAATAGAAATGGAGTTGCCTGATGCAAACTACTACAATGCATCGCAGACAATAAAAAATGAAATGATATGCCAGTCTACCAAAATAACCTGCGAAATTTACAGCTATACATCAAGTTCTTCAATCAATTGAAAGTATGTTTTATAGATAATACCCTTGGGCAGAGCCGCGTGGGAGTATAATAAACAGAACAAACTATAAAGCCAGTCTGCCACGCCTTTCTGGAACTTTCCCATTTTCACAAAGTTCAATCATTCATACAAATAGAACATGGATAGTAATAATTCAGATGTGGAGAAGAGTAAGAATAACTTATTTGAAATTGCAGTTGTTGGTTTCTTTTTTAAGCCTCGAGGAACAGATTCTTGCAAAGAAAATTTAGATCTGACAATGCCCTTGGCTCAAAACCATTAACTACAAATAGAAAAGTTCTGGTATTTACCCTGAATAGTACTTGTGCATTTCATTTTTTGGTTTTCTGCAGACTGCATACAAGAGGAGATGAAAATCAGAAACACAAACCAGGAAACAAATGCATGAGAAGAATTAAAGAACAACAGGGAAATTATCGTATCATTTTCTTATATCCTATAGAAACTCATAATATCAGTAAAATAGTCATCTATTCCATAAAAATGAAACATCCATGCTCCTCATAGTTTGTAAGACATGGAAAGTGCAAGTATGTCTAACAAAATTAAGGTCATTCATTTTATAAAGGACCTACTGAGTAGTTTCCTTGCAAGCTGCGGGCACAGAATTAAGGAAAAACAGTCCACGGTAGGGCTAACAGTCACCCCAAGGAGCACTCCAATTGACAGTCCTGTCCTAGTCGAGTGAGTGAGGTTCTCTAAGAATTTGAACACATTGCGCTGTATGTCATGGATCGTAAATTCTAAACATGAGCAAAAACATATAATTCAAGAAAAATAGAAGCTTCATCCATGTTATCTAAGAATGTCTTTACAGACCAATAAGTATTAAGGAACAGGGATTAAATGAAGGTCTAACTAATCTTATGGAGCTTCCCTAAGACGAAATCTTCACGTTCTTGATGATTAATCAGAGCAAAATTTCTGAGGTCATCAGATTCCAAGGTATGAAACCTTGTTCTTCAACGTTTTGACAAGGAAAAACTATAAGAGATTCAAAAGATTGCAATTCACATTTCCATAGCACCAGCAGAATGTCCAAAAACCAAAAAAAAAAAAAAAACCCAACATAAGTAATTGCAAGAATCCAAAGTGCATGCATGTAAAAACTGCAAATACTTCGATTAGAACAATGAACTTACAGCTGCATCTTTAGTTGCCATCGCAACAAGTGCCTAACCTCTTTTCTTCTTTACCTTTTTTATGACAAACATCTCCAACCTCACCAAACTAAGAGAGCGAATCCCTCAACCTCTCTGCACTATAATCCTGACAGCCCACTATTTTTCCAAGTCAACATAAATATTTTCTCCCTTTCTTCGTCGCTGATCAAGCCCTTCTTCTCCCCCACTGCCCCAACATAGCTTTTATTTTCTCTATTTCTTAATGAAACACACTAACAATATTCACCTCTTCCATCTTTCTTTGTATTTCAGCAGGATCCAAAGCAAATGCAGCATATTCTGTCTTCAAGATCAGACATCATCTTCTGTGGCTTCGCATCATGCAGCGCATTTTCTTGACACACAAGGCAACTTATTAACACTGGACAAGGCTGCATAAGCGGTTGAGCTCAAATCCGAACCAATCAACCTGGTCTTATGTTTGTAGATGCAGAATCTGGTCTATGGGTGCATAATATATATGCTGTTGCATTCAGCAGCACTGGTCGCTATGAAAATCATTCTTCCAGACCCAAATGAATGGATGCAGAACATGAAATAAACAGAACGCCTGCTGAAGTCAACTTATGAGCTCATGAGCATGCAAATATCTCACAACTCAAAAGCTCAGGATGTCAGCAAGCTGAGAACTACATTTATAGGCAACTAAATTACAAAAGCCAGACAATCAGTCACCATATAAAATACACATTCAGAAAATTGTTACCAATTACAAATTTACTGAGACAATTTACATCTGAAACTAAAATGGATAACCAAATATTTTGACCAATTACAGCAGGGGCAGACTAGCAGCAAACGGGGTGTTGTGTTCCTTATATGTGCCACTCCTCTCCCCACAAGCTACATGCTTGCAACAATTGTAACTGCAGAGAGATGGTAACAAGAAAAACATTGCCTTAGATTCTCTCATCCCTACTATAAATGTAAAATCTTGTATAATACATGTACATAATCAATTCCACTACACTTAGCGCAGCAAGTATCCAATAAAAATAATCAAGATGAGCCCGGTTCAAATTATTGTCGAACCAGCTATAACATCCAATGCCACCAGTCGCTTTCTCAATGACAGAGATGAGAAAGCTGCTAAGAAATTTTCCTACACCAAAGATACTGAGGTATAGTGAAAGACCAACACTCTTTAAATCACTAGGGACCTGATCATAAAAAAGTTCTTGCAGACCAACCATGGTAAAAACATCAGCAACTCCGAACAAGACGTATGAAGGAACTAACCACCAAACACTCATTGGAACAGTCACATTTGGTTCATTGACTAGACCAGATTCTTGAGCGATTTCGAGCCTTTTCATCTCAACTAGAGCAGCAAATGCTATCGAAACAGTAGATAAAAACATTCCAGTTCCAATTCTCTGAAGCATTGCAATGCCAGATGGTTTCCTTGTTAAAGCTCTTGCAACAGGAACAAAGAGACGGTCATAGATAGCAATACAGAGGATCATGGAAATGCTGCTAAAGCTTTCCAGTGAAGCTGCTGGTATCTCGAAACCTGGTGAAATTGATCTATCCATGGTTGCTGCTTGCTTGACAAAGAAAGTTGAGGACTGTGGAAACACAATAGCATATCCCAAGCATGTAGTCCATATTGGAATAAGCCTGAGTACTGCCTTAGCTTCTTCAACATCACGAAAGGTACAAACCTTCTGATTTTCTTTTGAGCCATCTGTTGTAAGCAGTGCATTGTTTAAGAACCTGGAATCAATTTTTATCTTAGAGAAGCTTGACATGGCAAAGCGAAAGGTCTTTTGAGTAAAACTTCACTGATTCAAGACTACAGAGAGCAGAAGTAATCTCCCACTTGATAAAATATCATAGAGCATCACAATTTAATCTATATGGTGATGTAAAATCACTCCCTTCTGTACATCAGTGTTACAATCTCCACTGGTTGATGCAAATCAACAAGCACACTAAGACAATACAGCATCTTAGACCCATATCAACAAATAACCAAGAGTATCTCCTAACAAAATCTAAAATTGATATCTTTAAGTGCATCTCCTAACAAAATCTAAAATTGATATCTTCAAACAATTGCCAAGGATAACAAACAGCCATTTACTGATGCTAATAGCACATAAATCAGAGACATTTCAGAGGTAATTAACTGTTTTGTGGAAAGTGTTAAAAGTGCAAGGTGCACTTAAGCACCAGGGGCTATCAGAGGCTAGGCTTCAGGATCTCCACCTACTACAATGCGCTTTGGATCCCCAAAATGAATCATGGTGTTATACTGGTTATCCATACAAATGGTTAAATAGAATATCAGAGCTCAGATTGCTATCACAATATGATATCATGGACTTTGCATTGATCCTAACTGGTTAAAGCTCACAAAATAAAGTATTTTCAAACAATACCTTACTTAAAAATTTCCATCCAATTAAAATCTCCAGGTCAACTAGATGCAATTTGTGTTAAATTTTTAACCTCAAAGACGTGATAAATTCTTACTTGAACTGCTCATAACTTTGGTGAGGTATAGTTCCACGACCTTCTTCCTCAGAAGCTATTGAGGAAGCAGTAAATCGCCAATTCCTGAAAGCTGCCACAAAGACCTGAGCAATTCTCAAAAGTGCGTTGTTCCCTTCCCTTTTAACACTGTACCGATATTTCTTTGATCCCAGTAAGAAGATGATCAGTGCACAGATCATCATAATGCATGGGATTCCAAATCCAAGACTCCAACTAAGATTGTCTTGAATGTATGTTAAAACCAGTAGCGATACTAAGATGCCTGAACTCATAAAAAAATACCACCAATTGAAGAATGAGCTTTTGGCTTTGCACTCTTTGGTGTCTTGTCTATCATATTGATTGCTCCAAAAGCCTGGACACAAGGCTTGTGCCCACCTTGGCCAAGTGCTACTAGATAGAGAGCAATAAATAATAAAATCACTTGCAGTGTATTAGAAGAACAGGACATACTGTCACTTTGACACTCAGATGTAGGAAGCATAGCTGATAGAGTCAACAAGCCAAGTCCCTACAATTAAATTCAAAATATGACAGAAACTTTAAACCCAAAGCTGAAAAGCATAAGTTTATTAATTTCCAGGAATCACGAACAAATTGTTTACCCACTCCTCAAGAACAGTAAAGAAAGGATAAGTATATAGTATCTGGTGTCTTAAAGACACTACACAATCATGCTGACTATTGAATAGGGTAGGTTTAAAATCCTTAATTTACGTCCAGACAATCCAAAAAGAGATCAAGAAAGCAAACCTAAAGGAGGATGTTATCAACCTGTGAAGTCAGGTTTGGTTTCAATGAAAGAAACTGCAACCAATACGAAGTATAGCAGGCAATTACTGAACTTTGGCCACAACTATCTCAATTCCTCCTGAATAGACTATAGTTCAGTTGATTCTTGCAAAGATTAAGCTTTGAGAACTGTTTTCAATTTCCAAATACCTTGGTACTTCAAATAAACCCAAGATAGTTAAAAGGGCCAGGTGATCAAGAAATTTACAGGAAGGAGTGCTGTTTTGTCGATGCACAACTTTGTTTCAGCTGTCAATTCTTTACTACATGTGTGCGTGTGTGTCATCCATAGTTCACTAAAATGATGTGACTCGAAGCCAATGTAGATGGCAACTTTCATCTCGATTCTCGAGGACTGGAATATTTACTTGAGTTACTCAACAATCATAGATGAACATTTTCCTTTTAGAAAACCCAGCTAAATCTAAGAAAAATAGCTGAGCAGATACATCAGCCAACTTAGGATTGATGATACTTAAAAAATAAAATAAAATAAAAAATAAAAATAACTTAGGATTGATGAATAAAATAATAAATAAAAATCAGAACTTTTTTATTTGCTTTTATGAGACTGCAGGCCTACTTTATTTGTAATCCAAAGATCTGGTATCCTAGCCAAGCTTTCGTAGATTGAAACTAAGTGAATTTTGTTGGCATGTCATCCATATTCAAATTGGTGTATTCACGAGAAGTTTTTTGCCCACACCCTTTCTAGATTGGAACCTACAACGATGACACAGAGAACAAACTTTCATACTACCTAAGCCAACACCTCAATTGGTCCTTAGGACCACCAATTATAAACATCTAGAAATCAAACTCTCTAACAAATAAAATCAGTTTTTGAGAGATGTTTTCACCAAAATGTAGATAAGTGAGGCAATAATAATAGTCCTGCATCTTCCAAGAAAAGAATCAGCAACAAATGCACCGAACAAGGGCAGCAACGACGCTGTGCCTGACCATACGTTCACATTCTTAGCCGCAGTAACGGTTGATTGACCCAACGGCCCGGTTAAATACGTTATTAAGTTGGAAGAGATCCCATAATAAGCAAACCTCTCTGCAACTTCCACACCTGCACTTGTACACCAAACAAGCTAGTTAAAACACAAAATAATGGCTTTGGCTGGATTAAATCTAGAAAAAGAAACAGCTGTGTTACCTATAATGAAAGATGCAGACCTCCACCCACCAGAGTTGTATCTACAAACTGGGTTACCCTTATAATCAACGCAGTCATCAACAGTGTCGTTTAGGAGTGGAGTTCGGACCTCTTGTGTCTCTGAACTGGAGAGGTTAGAAATGGACATCTCAGTTTTACTACAGCTACTGATTACAAGTAAAATGACCAGCAATCAGAATCTGGTTCCAATCATGCTAAGTGCTAACATATGGAGGATAACATTTAAAAAGAATTGCCGTCTTGTTCAGCAAAAATATGTTTGGCTTTATTTGTTAGTTGGATTGTCAGCCTCTCTTATCTATATAATATTATTACAGGGAATCAATCCTCTGTGCTTAGTGTTCATGGCTGCAGTCCCCCGCCTCCCTCCTCGGCCATGTTGCGAGGGGCAATATAAAATAAACGAGAATACCTTTTATTTATTTATTTATTTATTTATTATTATTATTGTATTTACCACAACTTCTAATATTTTATAAAATAGAAATTTAATCCATTTAAATTTTTTAATGCAATCGGATTGAATATATGGATATTAAAATAATTTATGGGATGAGTTTATATTATTAATTTTTATTAATTTACTTTTAAAGGCTGAAATGCATAATTTATGGGTTGAGTTTATATTATTAATTTACTTTTAAAGGCTGAAATGCAACATGGTATCATAATACTCTCTCTACTTCTAATTTTAGTTCTAATTTTTATATATTTTATCATAATTAAAATTTAGTTTTAATTTCTTTTTTCTAGTAAAGAAATAAGTTTTTTTTCCATTTAGGTAGAGAAATATAATAAAAAAACCTATTAAAAAGCACAAAACATCTCTAAATAAAATAAAAAAAAATAATCAATCCATAACCTATTAAATAAGATAAAATGAGTATAAATTGACTAGGTTTTAAAATTTTTTGACTTATCACTCGATCAATAATATTTATTTTAAAATTTTAAAATTTATTATTATTTATAATATCAATATTATTTAATTTTGATGAATTGAGTTGGATTAAACAATACAAATATTATAAAATAACTAATTTCTTTTAAACTTTGTTCCCATTAGGGAGGTTTTAAAAAAACTATAAATTTTTAACGATCCATGTAAAATTATGATGTGAATTAATTTGCAATGTAAACAAACATAATTTAAAAGAAATCAGTTTGGTTGGAGATAATTACAAATTAATCCCCAACCTATTAGGGTTCTATAAATGAGTTCCTGACCTATTATTTATTTTTTCAAACAAGCTTAACCTATCCCCACATCAACGTTGTCAAAATTATAAGTTGACTTATAAATATAATTTTATAATTTAATATGTATATAACATATAAAATCAAGTTAAAAACTTGAAATTGATTATTCAATTTATCATATTTGGTGTGCTTGTAAAATAATTATAGGAAAGATGCAAGTGAGATTGCCAAATATTCAGGTATGAGAGAGGAAAACTTGGAAAAAGGTTATGGAGCCCCTGTGAGCCTTTATAATCGCCCTCTTGACAAGTCACTTGCATAATGCTGCAAAGTTTATTCCCATCTCTGCCCTTTTCACTTCTCTTTAATTATAGCCTAAATAATTTGGTCATGATTGGTTTTTTTACCTGATTATCATATCTAAATTTCACTTGACTTTGTATCTTAAAGCATCTCTAATGGAAAATGATATATTAAAGAGTCAAATGAAGAAAATGGCTTAACATCTAAACCTTTTAAAAAAATTTCGCCAGGTGTTGTTTAAAAAAAGATCATTTTACTTTTAAAGCTTCAGCGATCATCTAAATCCTTAAAAATTCATTCGCTACCTGTTGTTTTTCTAAGAATCTTTTCAATCATTTATATAATTCTTTAAAATATACAGTGAGTGGAAAAGACACCAAGTACGAACAAAAGCATTGCAAAAGTTTTGTAATAAAAGATGCAGAAGAGCACTCAAATGGTGAGCCCATGCCCATCAGTAATTGCTGACAATAAGATAGGATTTTAAACACTGTATCGATCATCGAGAGTAGTGGTGTGGCTAGGGCTCGCAGAAAGATATGGCCATCGAAACTCCGCTGTTATTGGACAACCCTGAGGAGGACTCTGTTGACTACAAAGGCCGTCCGGTTTATAGATTCAATTCTGGAGGATGGAAATCTACACTTTTTATTATAGGTATGTATTGGTAGCAAAACTAGACATCACTCAAAAGATATTTGGTATTTTGTTTGACGTAAATTAACCCAGCTAGTCTGCTTATGCAGTTGTGGAAGTTGCAGAGAGGTCTGCA
>NW_011500071.1:33839-48345 GCF_000495115.2 Populus euphratica
TACTTGCTACTAGCTGCATTGAGTGCTGTACAGTTTGTTGCTTGTATTTTGGAAAGTCTTACATTTATAGCAGGAGTCGCAACATAAAAGCAGTGATTTCTCAGCCTCACTGCACTGAGTTATGTATAGATATTTTTTTATATGAAAATAATAATTTTTTTAATATTAATATTCTAAATTATAAAAATAATAATTTAAAATAAAAAAAATAAAAATACTTTATGAATACAAAAATAAACCTATTGTTAATGATTTTTTTATTACATCCAACCTAATCATAGATATTTATATTTAAAATATTTTTTATTTAAAAATATATTAAAATAAAATTATTTTTATTTTTAAAATTATTTTCAACATTAATACATTTAAAAATATAAAAAAAAATAATTTTATTTTTAAAAAGTAAATTTTAAATTTTTAAAAAATATAATTTTAACCACGATACTGAATACTGCCCTGCTGTGCAATTCAACTATTGTTCTATAAACAGACCGAAGTAAATGAATTGAAAAAGTATATTTATTTAGCCAAATTTATTATCTTATGCAAATAGTATAATAATAGTTTTCTTTCTTGCAATACATTGTTGCGGGTTGGATTAATAATTTTTAAAAACTAAATTTGTTTTTGGGTTTTATAGAATTATTTAGGATGATAATATTGTACGTTTGAAAAACAAATTCTTTAAATTAATTTTTTTTTACATGATTTTAGATTGTTTTGGTATGTTTATGTTAAAAATAAATTTTAAAAATATATATATATATATATATATATTATTTTGATATATTTTTAAATAAAAAAACTTTAAAAAAAATATATTATAATTCTATATATTATCTTAGTATTGTTATTAAATTTAATCTAAATGATCAATTTTAAATTCTCCCAACATAGCTCATTGCTAAGATTGATTTAAAATTAATATCATGAGAATTATTTTGACATGACATGGCTAAGTTGATAGATCCAAAAATAACTTAAATGATTGATAAAAAAAATATAATTTGGCTTTAAAAAAATTTAAGATTGCATCTTTTTTGTAATATTAAAACAACGACATATTAAATAGATCCGAACTTTACGACCTAACCTACCAAACTTATGACCCAAATAATAAACTCTATTAGATTTAACAACTTTATTTTTTATAATTACATTTTACTTAATGATATGATAACAAATATAAATACTTGCAAAATTAAGTATTAATTAAATACCAAGTTTTTGTTTTGAGATTATAATAATTTTATAGAAAGCAAACTTAAATAAATTGTAAAGATTAATTCAAAATCAATTAAATATTGAGTAATTATATTAACAAAAAAAATCCAAAAACCATTCAATTGAAAGATGATTTAAAAAATAATTATTTTATATTATTATTAAACTGAATCTATCAATCTTGAAATCTCTTAACCCAACTCCTTGTCTAATCCAGGTTTAAAATTAATTTGTATGAGAGTTAACTTTATATGATCTAGTTAACTTGGCAAGTCCAAAAACAATCTTTATTTATATTTTTATATGACTATGTCACTTTCCAATTTATTTATAAATATTCATCAAATAACACCAGAACCTATTTAATATAGAATGACTACGTAACTCGATAATGCTCCAAAAGGAATCATCATCTCCTATAAAAAAATACTTATAAAATATAAAAATTATGAAATTCATAATGAATATTTATATCATCAGGTTTACTAATAATTATCAATAATATAAGCAAAATTGATTTCATTATTTCTTTTTACAAATACATCAATCTATGTTAGATTCCAATTTAATATATTTCCATCAATATTTGATGAACCTTTATTTTATTATAGTACTCATTTAATAACGACAATCATATCATAGAAACTCTTATTTACAACACGTTTGATTCATACTACAATTTTCTTTTTTAAACACATTTAATTCATATGATTGTATATATCTCCTAATCATCTTTGGTTTACATCATTGTTTCAATTCACATAACAACATTTTTTCATTTTAAATATATATTAATTTCTAACTTGATAAGCATATTTGCATAACAATACTTTTTCCTACTCGTAGACAACATTCCCATAACAATATTTCTCAAGCTGTAAAAAATATTCATATAATGATATTTCCCCCTACTCATCGTCAACATTCACATAATAATAATATTTCTCATACCCGTATAAAATATTCACATAACAATATTTTTCTTCATGATACATAGTAGTACATAATACATATAATGTCTACTGCATTTTAGTATTACAAAAATTTCAACAATTAAAGAAGCAATGAGATGATTTTTACCTTGAAATCTTGTTATACATGCTCCTGAAAAAACAAGTCTGAGTCTAAACACTTCTCCTACATTCCAATAAAATATCTTAAATCAATATTCAAATTTTTCTAATTCATTCATCACATTTACTAATTCATGTAATCAAATATTTTTGTAAACAAGTTCATAGATATACTAATTCTGTTTATCATTTCAATTCATTTATATTAGCATTTTTTTTCGTTACTTTTACATTTCATGTCTAAATGACTCAATTATTTTGTTGACTTGACAATTTTCAATGTCCAAATGACTCAATTTCTTATGGATGATTTTCAATGTTCAAATGATTTATTTTTTTGTTAATGATTCTCAATATCTAAATAACTCAATTTTTAATCGATGATTTTCAATTCTTAACATCTTATCAACCACAAGGTGGGCATTGAATTTAACTATCTTATACTTGGCATTTGAACATAATTCTTAACATAATCAAGTCAAATAATCAAGATCAACTTTCCCAAATTTCCCCAAACTTTATTCAACTAACAATTTGACCATTTCCAACAAAATTCATAATTTTTTCATAACTTCATCAATTCATTTTTAAAACATATTACTTTGAATATCAAAAACACAATACACAATCTAATTTAACCATTTCTTTCATACAATAACATATTTTTCAACTTTCATATTTGAAATCCTTTTCTCTTAACAACCTACATTTGCACACATTTATAATTTTTTTAATCATCATGTATGTATGTATATTCATGGTTGCCATGATAGCCCATAATCATGCACACAAGTGTTATCCCAACTGTCTTCTCTTACATGCTTTCGTGGCAGTCATAACAACCTATTTTTGTATATTTTTGGGATGTCAAAACTACCCATATTTACTTTCACACGGGCTTTTGTGACAACCTATATTTTCAGACTTTTGGTCTATCACAATAATCTATTTTTTTGTTATGTATGTGAGCTGTTGTAATAACCCTTATTTGTGTATATAAGGTTGTTCAAATTTATCTATTTCTTCACACTTTTACACTATTATGACAACCCTTAATTTCTTCAATTTAGGGTTGCCATAGCAACCCTTTTTCTTCTCATACTAGGTTGTCACAACAAACACTATAGGTTCTTTAATTTATTCAACATCTTTTTAAAAGTTTAACTAAAACCCATGACTCATTGATCCTTAATTTTGCCAACATCATAATTCCAACAACACACACACTCATTCATTTTCAAACACTTACACTCATTTTATCATATATTTATTCAGCATTCCAAAACAATCACCATTTTACCTATAACTATAAGCAAACCTTCATAAAATATCAATCACAACTTAAATATAACACAATAATATTCAACTATTTCCATCATCATTAATACATCAAAACAACATCATGTAATCAAGTCTTCAAATCCCAAAAAAATTCCTTACAATGGTTGCCCATGGGTGTGTTAAAATCTTATTAATTTAGTTCAATTTATTTCATAGTTTGACCCTAAATAAAACTCATTTCATGATTGTTAAATCAATTTCTAACAACATGCACTTTTCCTCGACTTTCTTCATGAACCTTAAAATTGAAATTTAAGGGTTTTTTTAATTCTTCATACAATTGACCCAATTCAAATCATGTCCATCTATTTAGATAACTAAACAACAATATTAAATAATCCAATTATTATTATCACACAAAAACTCATGAACCTGATTTCAAAAATTGGAGGTTTTTCAATTACTAATCAAAATCCAAGTAGAAATTAAAATTTATTAGTTAGAAACATCTTACCAACATCAAAACAATGGAATGTGTTTCTTGTAACAAATCCTGCTTTTTTTAGCTTCCTTTTAAATTCATGCACTCTTTCTTTCACTAACTTCCCAAGCATAATAATCTCATTTCTCTCTATATATTTTTTTCTCTATTGTGGTTTAATATTAATCTTACTCTCTCCAACCTAAATTTTTAGAAGAATAAAAACTAGATTTGAATAAGATTGAAGAAAAATAAGGAATAGTAAAAACTTGTATGTTGTTTAGTGGCTTTCAGCTAGAACAATAGCAAGAAGGATAAGTTGGCTAAAATCATGACAATGCCATAATAAGTCTGTTATTTTTTGTATTTTTATCCGACTATCAACAGTCTTAAAAGGCCTTACTAAACTTTAATTACTCTAAATTTTAATCCTAATATAGAAAAATATATCAAGAGACTACTTATAAAATCTCAATTCAATCCAATATTTAGATTAAGAGATATGATTAATACCTTAAAAATAAATAGTAGATAATTTTACCCTAAAATTTAAATTTTACGTAACATTTTATTTACTTAAATCATAATGGTTTTTTAAACTTATTCATTGATGACTCCTATCTATAATTATCATAGAATCTACTTTAGATCTTTCACAACTTTTGATCAAAATAACACAATTGTAAGCGGGACTTATACCTATGATTAACATTTTTTTGCGAGTAAAACCATATATTATTTTATTTAGGATTTCACTTTATTATTATTATTATTATTTTTGTTGTTGTTGTTGTTGTTGTTGTTTTCACCCTAATTTATAAAATGTTTCCCTTAGATAATTATTTTACTCAATAAAAAAATTTATGTGATTCATCACTGAGTTAAGTCTTAAAAGGCCTTACTAAACTCTAATTAATCTAAATTTTAATCCTAATATAGAAAAATATATCAAGAGACTACTTATAAAATCTCAATTCAATCCAATATTTAGATTAAGAGATATGATTAATACCTTAAAAATAAATAGTAGATAATTTTACCCCAAAATTTAAATTTTACGTAACATTTTATTTACTTAAATCATAATGGTTTTTTAAACTTATTCATTGATGACTCCCATCTATAATTATCATAGAATCTAGTTCAAATCTTTCACAACTTTTGATCAAAATAACACAATTGTAAGCGGGGCTTATACCCATGATCAACATTTTTTGCGAGTAAAACCATACATTATTTTATTTAGGATTCCACTTTATTATTATTATTATTATTATTGTTGTTGTTGTTGTTGTTGTTGTTGTTTTCACCCCAATTTATAAAATGTTTCCCTTAGATAATTATTTTACTCGATAAAGAAATTTATGCAATTCGTCACTGAGTTAACATTTCATGTATTGATGTATTATTTTATTTCATATGAAATTTAAGTTAAATTGTTGAAAATTTGTATCCCTATTTATAACAATTTGCCTTCTTAATTATCATCTCTCAATTGAGATTTACTATTCCTAACACTAATTTACTTGTTTTAGACCGAGGGTTTACAAGAAGCCTTAGAGCTTGTAACTCAAAAGAGTGACTTTAGATGCAAATTTTTCCTGCTAATATTTTATAAATATACTTGTGTGTGGTATCACATCCTTAAACTTGACTCCATTGCTGGCCTTCATAATTTTTATGTTAAACTTAACTTTCATTTTAACACAAGTATACTAGCTAAAAAAAACACGATTAAGCTATTCATTATCACACAACAAGAAGATAAGAGCACTAAAATATATCTTTAAAGATTTAATAAAGAGATACTTAATGTGGAAAATCTAACTATTGCCTCTAAAACCTTAATTAATGGACTGTATAATTGTTTTATATAAGAAAAATTGTATAATCTTTCCAATAAAAATTTACTCAACGTGAAACAGGTAATGGAGAATCATATTTGAGTAGAAAAGGAAAGCATTGCTACATAAATCTTCCTAACACCAAAAACTTCTTATTAAGACATCCAACAAGAACACCAGGGGATCCATTCATGATTGCCCAATATTCTTCGAGCTCCTAACCACATCTTTTATCACTACACTTACTGATGTGTTGATTGTAATTCAAGGAAATGATTTTGTGTGATACCCACCCAACTCCTATGAAGAGTTGCACAAACACAAAAAACCTTAAGTTTTGTCATTTTCACTATAACCATGATCATAACACTAAGAAATGCAATACACTAAAAAAGAAAATATTGATCATTGAGGGATACCTTTAATAATTTATGAAGAAAGATGTGTAATCTAAATAGACAAGAAAACAATCCTCATGGTGCACTACCCAAGATCATATAATTTTAAAATTTTTCATTAACACTATCTTTTAAACATTTCAATAAAAGCAATAGTATTTCTTCATGTGTAACATTCTTGCATAAGTTTTATTATTTAATATCTAAATATATAACCTGCATATATTTGAAGGATTTCGTTTTTCTTATATGTCAATTTTGATCCAATAAAAATTTAAGTAGAGTTTTCCTTATAAATCGATATACCAAGTTATTGACCTTTTCACTTTCTTTTTCCATGTCACCTCAATTCTGATCCATCTATCCTAGATCGTGTCCATATAACTTCACCATATGTCTATATAACTTCACCATAATTTTCTATTATTTTATCAATTCAATGGTACATTTCAAACATAAATTGAAATATAACTAATTTATAATATTAATACACATAAAACATTTAAAATATTAACTCTATACAATATAATATACATTAAGATTAAATTATAAATTTCAAAATGATAATATAAACATCAAGATTAAAGTACTATACTAATAATATATAATTTTTTTAAAATTAAATACAATCCCCAAAATGATGATATAACATTACATATCTTAAAATACGACACTAATAGTTTTAATCATACAATCAAAAGAGTTTAACATGTCATTTATAATAACTATACAATAAGATATACTAATTAGTGTTATTCCAGTTGGGACTATGAAGAACCTGTAATTACATATTTAATTCATTAAATTACATTTCAATATTCAAAATTAAAAAAGTTAGTATCTATAATTTCTCCTATTTATTACCAATATATTCAACATATTAGTATTATTAATTTATATAATTACCAATAATGCATTTGGTAATCCAATTAATGCCACTACTCTGGTAGCCCCTCTTAGTTATTTATTAAACCGGTAAGTTGCTTATTAAACCAGTAAGTTGCTTATAATTCAATAACTCCTAACGCTTACCAATAATTCTGGAAATTCATCCAATAATCCATAACCCTTAATAGTTATTAATAATTCTAACAATGCATCTAATTGCCATTAATCTGATAACCCCTTATGGTTACTAATAATTCTTGTTCTCTTGACTTATTTTCTTTTGTATATATGTATGTAAGATAAACATCCATTAAAAAAATGATTTGAAGATACAATTATAAATATAAATTCTAAAATTTAAATGAGGTGAAAAAAACTTACCTCCTGTTCATAACAATCCAATTCCTCTTAACTATGCTTCTATCCCAACAACCTCCCCTATAATAATAGAATTTTCTACTCATTATAAACTTATTCATAAGCCTCATATGCTTAATTTCAAGGCACGATAAGTTTTGTTTTAATAAAATCATTGCATCAAATAATCCAATTACTCGTAAATTATATTTCTCAAAATACCAAATATTTCATTTCTTTATGAATCAACATACATTATTTCTCTCACACTTCTAGTAAATTTCAAAACATCATTAACATGTTTACACTAACAAAATTAACGTGATTTCACTATATGTATATAAACTATAGTTAGTCCATCATTCATCTTATAACAATTCACTTACATACAATTTATATAACATGCTTTCCTATCTTCCCTACCATGACCGACTCCTTCTCCTTTCCAATAACCATAATTTGTTCTTCAATCTTTTTCCTTTATTTACACATGTACACATTTAAAAATATACTATTTCAATTCACCACTAATTTCTTCTTTCATGGCTGATCATGCATCATAAAACACAACCATGAATTTTGTTATATTTTTATTATAATTTCACTAGTTTCACAACCATATGCAAACCAAGAATCCTAATTCAAACTAATTTTTCAAGAACCCCAATTCATTCATATCAAACTCTAAGGACAACTTGAGAATTTCAACTTAATTTATCTAATTCTCATGTAACCTTGTTAAAATTAAAGGGAGAATACCTTACCAAGTATTTGTACAAGCTTCAAATATGTTTCAAAAGACTTCCTATAATTTTTTTTTCCTTTCCTCCTTCCTTGGTTGTCCCTCCTTCATCTTTCTTTACCTCCTCTTTCTTGATTTCTTTTTAATTTAGTGTTTAGCACACTTAATTTATAGTACTCTTTAAGAATATTTTTCTAATTTTTAGTTCTTTTCCCCAAGTTTTCCTTAGAATTCTCTAGATTTCTCTTTTTTTTTGTCCTATTCATTATTATAATGGTCGGCCAAACATCCCATAGATATATAAATCATAATTTAATTAATTCCTTTTTGTCCCACCTTTTCAACCTTTTATTTTAACAGGTAACCAAATAAAAAGCCATGGTTGATCCATAAAATTACTTTCATTGAACTTAAAAATTAAATAACATATCATTTTTTTGAAAAACAAACTTGTTGGATATTTCTTGTAATTAATAAATGTGAGACACATAAATGTAGCTTCCTAATTTTTTAAAAACAAACTCGTTGGATATTTCTTGTAATTAATAAATATGAGACATATAAATGGAGTTTCTTGATTCATGTAGCTGTAAAATCTTCCATTCTAGATATCAAATTAGGCGAGAATGTTTATAATGAACGACATGACCTGTCATTATTCATTACTATATTAAAATTCATAACTATCTAAATATTATATGATTTAAGAGAAATGATTAAACTTTGCTTAATCAAAGTTAGAACAATATATAATGTGGAAATGAACTAATTACGCTCAATACAAGAGGCCCTTGGAAGGAACTTTCTTTAGATTTCTTTCCTTTTCTTTGACTATTTAATTACTTAATTGTTCAATAAGATGATATTATTTCTTATAATCAATAAACGTGTGACACAGACATATGAGTTCCTGATTCATGCAACTGCAAACTCCTTCCTTGTTCTTGATTCATGCAGCTACAAACTCCTTCCTTTTTAGGTCTCTCTCTATATACTTTCTTTACTTCATGTATAGTACATGCACCTAACCAAGAGCTAATTATCATGCTTATTAGGGTTTGATTTTCTAATGAAATGTTAGGTGCAACATAAGAAGAGTTAGTCAATAATTCATTAAGTTGTTTTAGCCTAACGGTTTGCAGTTTAGAAGTTTTTGAACCCTGCATCCATATATTTTGACCCTATAAATAAAAATACATCCACAATTCCTTGTAGTAGGATATAATGTCTCCTAGTAAAGCCAACCATTAAATCGCTAAGACCATGTCACAATTATTCAAATCGACCATAAATACATCTGCTATAAAATCCACCTCCTATATTTTCCACTTGAAATTCCTACATATAACAGTAGCACTCATAGTTTCTTTATTAATAGTTTCAACTATATGAGGTTAGATATTGATGAGATTATAGTATAACCTCTTAGCCACTACTATATTAATAAAATTATAGGTGTTGTTTGAGTTTATTAGTATGGATAATAAATGTTTATCAATTCTACCATTCACCTTTAAGGTGTGAAACCCCACCATGGCCTTCAAGGCATTCAGGGAAATATAAAAATTGGTTGTCTATGGGGTCTATGTGTTTTCTACCTTTCCTTTATCATCACTCTCATTATTAATAATGTAGAGTAAGTATAGTTTTTTATTTTTATTTTTAAATCTATGTCCTGGTACAAATCTCTAGTAAAACTATAAACAAAGGCACTTAGATTTTCTCTCTTCGAGTTCCTTATTCATCAGGGGTTTGATAGGTCTGTCACTAGGTTTATATGTATATCTAAAAATAGGGGTAGATAATAGCCTAGCCTGTTGAGGTTTTGATGGGTTAGGAATAATGGGTAGAAGAATTTTAAAATGGTTTTGTGGTGAGCAAATTTTTGTCTGTGTTTGGTGTTATAATATGAGGAATGTGTTTGGTAGAACTTAGATACCTATACTTGTAAGATAAGGTGTTGTCATGTAATCTAGACAAATTATATACTTGTTTCAAATATTTAGGATCAAATATTTTTACTAGATTTTTTATTTGAATCTCCAATCCCTCAATAAAAAAAACTAATGCTTGCCTTTTGTTGATGTCTACCTTATTTTATAAAACATCAAATTCTTGTATATAGGTCTCTAGGTTGCCTACTTGTCTAAATTTCATAAGCTCTTCTAAAAGCTCTTTTTGGCCACCAAACCTAGCAGACAATGCCTCCATATACTCCTTTTATGTTACTTTCTAACCACCTAAACTTCTCATGTAGTTTTGGTACTAGTGTAGGGCTATACCATCTAAATAATAGAAGGTCAACTTAAGTTTTTTTTATTCTTCAATCTCTTCCAGATTAAAATATTAATTATACCTATATAACCACTTATGAACATTCCCTTTATTAAAATGAAGAAAGTCAAGTCTAGGTATGTATGTTTTAAATTAGGCTTGCCTTTCTTCACTAGGTAATTGAGGTCTTGCCATTAAAGTTCCACTATGAGCCACTTGTTTATTTCTGGCTACACTGGCCTCCCTTATGAGTATTTTTAGATATTAGAGGAGAGTTGTTCGTTGATAAGCCAATCCACTAACAAGTTGTACGAGTTCATTGATCTTAGCTTCATAGTTAGTCCTGGTAGTTTCCAGCTTGTGATTGTAAGTCTCCAACATCTTTATTAATTATTCATAATTTTATGTTTGATCCTTGCTAACTACTTCAAATGAGTTTATCAGTTTTTTGAGATCTTGTGTTCTATTATTAAGAGCCATAGTATTAGGCTATGAATTAATTGCTCTGATACCACTTATTGCAAATCTGATGGGATGATCTCTAACTAAAAAGAAATCTAGTAGAATAATGTTACAACTGCTTAAGCAATATAGTTTCAAGCCAGAAATCAAGAGATTAAGAAGAGAAGAAGAACACAATAGAATAATAAAGATTAGACTAGAACAAAGAGGAAGAAGAGAAAGGAAGAATAAAATAACAAAACTAGTTAATTCATATTTCTACATGCATTTTCTTTATGGCATTTCTGTTACATATAAACCAAGGAAATACCAAATATTATATGATTTGTGCCTTAAAGGACACATGGAAAAAAACCTTAACTAACTCTACTAACTAGAAAAACATAATAAAACAGTGCATGTGGGTGAATAAATGAAACAATTTGTTTAATGCAGTTTTGTAATCCCAAATCTTCCAACAGTTATGCAGTGTATTTTGATTCTTTCAAATTCTAATTGTCATTAACCATTGTCATTGCCTCCCTTCTTACTTTCATTCTTGATTTTGATCTTTTGGCATCTGTCACATCGTAGCTTCTTTTTTCTTATTGTATTGATACTTTCTTGTTTTTATATGTCAGAAAAGTCAAGTGGTGGAGACATCAAACCCGAAGCATTGTTTATGCATGCGTATGATCATAGATGATCGAAGATAATCCAAACCATTAAGAGATTGAGTTTCAGCTTATGTTTTAGTTTAATTTATATGAACTTTTAGTTGAGGTTTATTAATTAGGCTTTATTTATTGGATTTGATTTAATTATTGTTGGGTATTTTATTTAGTGAATCATAAACTTAATCGCATGTTGTAGTTAGGGTTTTAATATTTATATCCTCTTTTTTTAAATGTTATGTAGTTTTTTATGAATGAAATATGAATTGCAAAGTTGTATATTTTTCAATCCCTGATTTTTCTTTCTCTTTGCTTTTAATTCTTAGATTCTTCTTTAAAAGCTTTTATCTTTTCCTACTATTATTTTTTTTATTCATTGTTTCGCATCAACCTTGATGGTGCTTTTTTTAAGTGCATAAACTATGATGCTCCAACACGCCATAAACTATGGTATGCTATTTTGGGTTTTCATCTTTTCATTATGAAATGCAGATTTAATAACTTTTCTTTGCATAAAAATTCAGTACTATAAGGCAATGATTTATAGTACAAACAGAATTAAAACTGGAAATTGAAAGGTTATATCTTATAAAATTAAAGTGCAGAATGAATTTGACTTACTTTTATTAAACTAGAAATCTTCAGAATATACATGAAATAAAAAATCTTGAGATGGAGCATTGCATCTACAGATGAAGTCAACAATTTCCATGCTTATTGGTTTGAAATTAATTATTTATTTTTTTGCTAGAAAGCCACGTTGAGTGTAAGCAGAAATTTCAAATTGAGTATAACATATGCTAATTAAGGTGCCTAATTGTTTATTCAATTAAATGGTGGGGACTAAGGGGTAAGTGTGGCGCAAGGTTGTCAAAAATATTTTTTAAAGCAATATGAAATATATAACATAAACTTAAATTGTAAACTTGAATTTTAAAATTATAAAATCACAAGTAAAATATTTTAACTAATTATATATTCATAATTCCAATCAAGCAATAAATAATAATATAACACAACTAAAATAAAAGTGAAATAAACAATACAAATATCCAAACATCTTAAAATACATAATTCAAATAAAAAGTTATACATAATTTAAATAACTTTATAATATAATATAATATAATTATATCCATAAAATTTCATTAACTAAAATTAATTCTAACCAAATCTTCTAAGAGCATCTCCAATGGAGCAGTTAAATGAAAAGCCAAATGTCTTTTGCCATTTATCTCTTTACTATTTGTATTTGAAGAGAATAGCTAAACAAATAGCCAAAATGACTATTTGTTTCCTGAATAGCCATTTCTACATTTAACTGTTGAAATGGCCAACGACTATTTTTATAGTCGTTGGCCAACAACTTTTTTTAAAAAACAATATATAAGAAATTTTCTATAAATACACGAAGAAAATACTTGTAGTTTTAAATTTTTGTAGTGTGCCTCACCCCTCTCACAAATTTAAAAAAAAAAAAGAATCAATTATTCTCCAGTTAATTATTAACATTAGTTGTGTTAATTAGCTGAAATTAAAAGGTATGCTTATTTAAAAGATTTTTCCATTTTCTTTTTTATATCTCTTGATGTTTTAGATCTTTTGTTGTTAATTTAATATTTGTGATGAGTTTTATTTCTTTATTATTTTATATTTTTAATATGGGTTAAGGAAGACAATTTTTATTTCTATTGTTATCTTTGATAAAATTGAGAGGAATTAATAATGGTAGTTGATATTGATAAAAAATAGAGTTACATATTTAAAATTTATTTTTGATTGTCTGTTTTAATTCGAGGTCAATTATATTTTGTTTTCTTGAAAATACAATTAAACTAGTATATCGATTCTCTTTTAGTTCCAAAAAATGATCAAATTATTATGTTAGAATAAGTAGGAGGCAATGCTTATTATTAATTTGTATGTATGAAAACTACAAAATTGCTAGACATTGAATGTGAGTTTCTTTTGCACTCTCTTGTAAGGTTTTAACTTGAGTTTTTTTTTTTAAAATGTAGAGGGATTCAAATTTTCCAAGCTCTTTTAACAACTTTCTTATGAGTAAGTCAGAAGATATTCTCTCTCAACCAAGTGATTCTAATCAATTAATTGATGACTTAACATGCTCAAATTTAAATGTCCATTCGGCAAAAAAATCACAAAGAAGTAAAAATTTCTCACTAGAAGAGGATTGTTTACTTATCTCTGCATGGTTAAATACAAGCAAGGATCTAATTACAGGAGTTGAACAACAAACAAAACAGTTCTGGGCTCTTGTAGATAATGGAGGAAACTTGAATAATCGTTCACAAATAAGTATCTCAAGTAGATGGCAAGAAATAAATAGAGAAGTCGGTAAATTCGTTGGATTTGTTACTCAAATTGAAAATCGTCAGCAAAGTGGAATGACTGAAGAATCAAGGGTAAGTTTATATTCATTTTTATGTTAAATTGTTTAACATATATTTTAATATTATTTAATTTATTTATTTTTTTACCAGATTAATGATGCTCGGCAAATGTATGCTTCTTGCGTTGGCAAATGATTTCAACTAGAACATTGCTGGGTTATCTTAAGGAAAGAACCCAAATGGCAATTTGAGCGTGCAAGTCAATATTAAAGGTTAAACAAGAAACAAAAAGGTCATGTCAATGCAAGTCTGGCTTCATCAACTTCATCCACCCTTGATTCTGTTAGTTTAGAAGAAGATAATGAACCATTGATTTATCAAGATAGACCAATCGGTCAGAAGGCTACAAAGGAACGACTTAAACGTAGACAAGGAAAAGATAAAGTTGGGGATGTAACTGTAACGAATCTCTTAC
>NW_011500071.1:48396-49004 GCF_000495115.2 Populus euphratica
GAAGAAACAAGACAGGAAAATTATGTTAGAGCAACAAGCCATGATGATTCAACAAAGTCAAGAGAAACAAGAATTGGACAGGATTGAGGAAGAAGAATAAATTATGAAAATGGATATTTATAATTTGGGTTCAATTTCTGCAACGTATTTTCAAAATAAAAAGTTAGAAATTATGCAAAATAGAGGTTTTGATTTTTAATTAATTTTGATTGATTTATTGTAATGTAATGTATTTTTAATTAAATATGTAGAAAATTCTTGGTTATTTTAAATACATTATTATGAAACTAATATCAATTCGTAATACTTTTTTAAAGTTCCTCTAACACTTAACAATAACAAATAGGATTAATTAACTTAAAAGATAACAAACATAATAATAAAAACATAAAAAAACTTGAAAATTATAATAACATAAGAAGTTAAAATCTAAAGATTCTACTCGTTGCCATATTGTTCCCACAAATATTCAATCAAATCTTCTTGTAGTTGAGAGCTAGTAGCTCTATCCCTAATTCGATTATGAGTTTGAAGAAAATCATATAGTTCTGGTATTTCACCATGTGACATTGATATAAAGGAATTGACTTCATATTCATGGTCAAATC
>NW_011500071.1:49958-55098 GCF_000495115.2 Populus euphratica
AATTTGAATTTACTTTTTAAAAATTAAATTTTTAACAATAACATATAAAACTTAAAATTAAAAATATTGATATAAATAAATTTTAAATTATATTTTTTAACTTTTATATTACTTCATTAATTTTATAGTACTTTTATAAATTACTCATATTAATTATATAATTAATAACATCATAATTATATTATATATAAAATATCTAAATTAGTTATGTAATTATATTAAAATTAATTTAACAGGAAATATATTAAAATATAAATGACTTTTCTAAATAGTTTTTTTTATTGGAATGCACATAATTTAAAAAATTATATTTGTATTATTAAAAAAAATTATTTGATTCTTTAATATAATATTTTTTAATTGAAGATGCTATTAGATGTACCATCCACATATTAGACAAGAAAGGGAGGGGGGAGAGAAAAAGGGTTGCCGGAAAAACATATTCGGCAGTGGAATGAGCCGAATTGGGATACGTGCATCCGCTTGATCTCATGTTCTAATTGTTGATTGCGGATTCCGATCGAAAGATTTGATACAAACTCTTAAAAACATTTGATTTGAATATTTGTCTTTTGGTGTTATTTTGTTTTATTTCAATCCAGAAATACATGTTATACGTTGAGTTGATGAATTTGTGCGTTAAATTGGGACTTTAAATGACCTTCAACACTGCCATGGAAAACAACGGGCCTAGAGGTTGAAGAAGACACCAGTCGTTTGCATGATGATTTCCTTAAAAAAATCTAGTTTTTATTTCATGCATTTTTTTATGATAAAAAACACCTATTTAACCTTCTATTTTTTTTTTTTTAAAATAATGTTCATGTAAAACCTAGCTAGATTAAACACAACTACGTACGCCATAAAAACTCAAAACTCCAAGTTTTGATGCACGCGTTTTTTTCCCACACATATTACCTACTAAAAACAATAGAATGTCTAGATTAAACCCAACTAAAACTTAAAAATAAAATGTTTGTTTTTTATTCATGCATTTGTTTTCCAAGAAATCCAAAACACATATTTAGTCCCATATTTTTATATTTTTCCAATGCAAGCAAGCCCAAATTGCTGGAATTCCAGCAACAAATCTGGTATTGAGATTGTCTGTCCAATCCTATCAAACACTTTTTCATGAGTTTTTCAAGTGCCCAGAAATTGTATGTAAACTTTTCATGTATATATATAGTCTTTTCTAAGCCATAGCATTACTAACAAGAATATTATCATTAACAACATGTATTAACAACATGTATGGTACAATAATCATGAAAATCAATAAATGTATAGCTAATAAATAGTAATATATCAATTAATTTTAAGTATCTAACTCAACTGATTAGGTTTTAAATTTATTTTTTTAAATTTATTAGATTGAGTTTTATAAATTTTAGAATCATTAAAATTTTATATAATCATTAATTTTAAAGCCAATAAAATTAATCAAGTTACAAATAGGTTATCTCAAAGACTAATGTTAATAAAAAAAAATACCACATCAGAAAAAAATTCAAGGAACTTAATACACCGAGCAAGAAGGCATAGCAAGCCAAAGCCAGCCGTGCTATTATAGTCCATGAGCCAAGCAAGGATGCACGCCTTACTAGCTCTAGAAGTACAGAAGTCATCAAAATATACAATATATATTTTCTAGTTAGATGTGCACTCCCTATAACTTTTTCAATTTTTTTCTGTCTCTTGTAGTTTTGCATTAGGTTTTTTAATGTATTTTTTGACAAACAAATCTTGATTATAAATAAAAAGGTTTGTGCATATATTTAATTTAATAAATTAAAAATTATATATAACAATAAATAAATAAATAAATATAAAAAAGAAATTATTAGTGATAACTAGAAACTAAACATAAAAAATAAAGAAATAAATATAATATAAAAATATTTGATCTTGCAACACATACTATGTATACAAATATGTTTAATGAATTTATTTATTAGAATTATTTTTTTATTTAATTAAATAATAATAAAAATAGATATATATATTAAAAAAATTAAAAAAATTAAAAAAAATATTATATTAAATTACACGTATCAGAAAAAAAATATTATTATTTTATGTATAAACCAAATAAAAACTAAATGATATTTAATCTTAGACCAAATAAAAATATTGAGAGATGGATGTTGATGTAGATATTTCATCTTAAAAAATGAATCATAAAAAAAAAATAATACGTAGAAGGAAAGCAATCAAATAAAATTAAAAAATTAAATTAATATAGGTAGGGCTGTACAGAAATAATAACTTATAATATCTGGAAAAAAACACTTATATCTTATTCATAGACTAAGTAAAGATTAAATTATATTCCAGTAGAAAGCATAATAAAACTTTGCTGAAAAATTATTAAAATTAAAAATAATCAATAAAAAACTGATATTCATTAAAGGATGAAAGTAGAAGAAAAGGAATGAAAAATTAAAAAATAAAGTTTTGTATCACAACTGATCTTTTGCAAAAAATGAAGGGACCAAAAAGTTATAATATAAAAAGTAAGAAGACAAAAGTGAACTCTTTGCTTTATTTTTTAAACCGCCACACCTTTTCTCTTGTTTTTTACACTTAGGTTCTCTCTTTTTTAATTTTCAATTTCCCTCCATTGCTATGAAGCTTTAATTTCTGAACAATAATGGCATGCACAGTGAATATCTTAGCACAATCACAGACTTTATTTTGACAGATATGAACATATGATTACGATTGAATGCAACTTGTTTCTGCTCCAAACTGTAGACAGAGAAAGTGTAAGTGCCAATCCTTTGATACATAACGTTCAAGTTCTTGCCCACCTGGGGAAATTCTCGTTTCTGGACCTCATGAGGTTTCCCGAGCAAGAAGTGATGAAACATTTCATACGCGGCTCGAGCTCTCACAGAGACGCATGGCCCATTAAAGAGTGCATGCACCTGGAAATCATGAAAAAAAAATAATGAAAGCAATTCAAATGGACAGAGATTTATAGGATGAAAAGGACGCAGTTGATTTGGTTGTGACATGAGTGTGACTTTGAGAGGATGTACTCTCTAGCTATAAACCCAAATACCAGCACATTGCAATAAAACTTATGGATGACGACGACTATAGTAATACTCGAACTTTGGATAAGAATGATGTCCTCTAATTTTTTATTTTTGATATTAGCATTTCACAAAAGCTTATCAATATTCAGCCTTTGCTGTATCCATTTATTGTTGAAATTTTTAGAAATTTCAAAAATAATTTATCATTTTAACAATGCAAAAAATATATTTCATATGGTGTGCGTATGACTAGATTTTAAATTTTTCGTGCTTATTTTATATGAAAAATAAAAATTGTATTTTTAATATATTTTAAAAAATACAAAAAAAATAAGTTAATGGATATCACGAAATGTTTGCAATTTTTTATTAGGATTTGAACATAATTTCAAATAAAAACCTTTTTTTATTTATTAACTTTTAGGATAATAAAAATTTAACTTGATAAAAAAATTTCTTATTAAAGTGAAATTTTCTTAAATTTTAGATAAATTTATCTAGAATTTAAAATGATTAGGTTTTAACTTAATGAGATACGAATATTCTTATTGAGAAGAAACTTTCTCGAATATTAGATAGACTAATACATAGAAACATGAATTAGAACAAACAACAAAATAACTTATCATGGGTAGGGTATACCAGGAGCGATGCGTCTTTTCTTTACACAACTAGTACTCTTACCTAAACTCTCATTTACCATTAGGTTTTCATGTGACTATAATAGTAAGTTATATATATTATTGAAATTTTGGCAAAATCTCTTTTGTATTTTTTTTATACAAAGTTATCGATTCAATATTTCTCAACCTGTAAACAATTACAATTTTCATCCCATCATTTGAACTTTTAAAACTCAATCATAATATAAAATATCTCATTTTCTTTTTTCTATAGAACATTTATTTAAAGCTAATTAATACATAGCATATATCAATTTCTCTCAAAGATAATTATGCTCAAAATATGTATATAACCATCAATAACTCAACTTTATAATAACAACATCGTAAATTACATCACACATAAATAATTAAGATAAGCATTACAATTCTTAAACATAATAGTGTACTACAATAAAATAATAATTCTTCCAATTACAACAATTTTTTAACAAAATTATCTATTCATGTATCTACTTTCCAGCTCGAGAATATAATGTACCTAAAAACATGATCACATTAATCATTATTAAAATTACACATTTCAATAAATAATTAATTAATGACTTATTATTCATGTACATTAAAGTAATTCTCACATCATTAAATGAATTATTTTATCTTTAGTAATTTAATAATTTAATATATTCTTAATTGGGTTTTCAGATAAAAATAAATTTACAGAGTATTTCTAACAACCCACATATTTAATTTCAATTTAAATCAAGTAAATTTTACAATCTATCTATTATGCCAAGTGTTTATCCTATTAACCTAGAAATTAAGAAATAATTTTCTACCCTCACCTATTTAACATGACATTATTTCTATTAATCAAAAAAATAAATTCTTTAACTCGTCCATTCAACAAGGTATTATACTATCTCTGTTTGTTTTTTTTTAAAAAAAAAAACTTATACTAGATTATAAACTACAAAACTCCTTCTACAAATCATTTAAAAATAAGCTATTTAATTACTTCAAGGTATCGAACAACCTCCTAGTATCTGTTGATTAGTAATTAAAAGTGTATTTTTATCAAGGTTTTATATCATCATTTTGCACTTGAAGTATCAATAACTACTTAACTAAAACATGTTTTATAATAACATATCTAATAATATAAGATACCTGTAATTTATGGTAAATATTTATTTTAAATACAGGCATATCAAATAAATAAAAGGATTGATTAATGAGTTTAAGAACTGAAATTGAAAGGACAAAGAGATGGTCAAACTTAGAAAAGAGATGCTGGTACAATCTAAATTATAACACTGTTTGGTAATTAGATCATATCTAGAGCTGTACATCTTCAATTTAGGTTACTTTATATGGATGGAAAGGTAAAACATAGGCCTACAATTGTCATGGGAGCCCAAGATTTAAAAAGGTTATTTTCAAGTCCAAATTATTGCAACAACAAAGAAGCCC
>NW_011500071.1:55171-64540 GCF_000495115.2 Populus euphratica
TATTTGTTATCTTGTTCACTCTTTAATACTTTGCTTATTAAATGACTAATCTAGATTTATGTTATATAAAACTTGGTACAACAAATACTTAGCACTTTCATATCCCAACTGTATAGTATAACCTATACATGTGCTATGAAAGAAACTTGATTTATTATTAACATAAGTTATAATCATGAATGTCTAACAACATTTACAAGTATTAACATTATTCGAATAAGATAACTAATGTAATCATGTTAACAATTTATAATCTGATTGGAACTTGCTTTATATATGGTTTCTATTTAAGTAATAAGAGTTTATACCATATTTGTTTGAAATACCATTAATGGGTCCTCTAACCTTGACATTTGTTGTTATCATTATTTAATCATTACGTTAATCTTTCATCTCAAAGTTCTCATTAACTTCTTCTTCATTATTATTATTATTCATACTACTACTACTACTACTACTACTATTACTTTTGTTATTATTGTATTATTGTTATCTATAATTTATACAATTAATCTCTCTGTGGTTCGACCCTAGTCTTACCGAGTTATTTATTACTTCAACACTCCTACACTTGGAAAAAGATATTAATTTTTTAGTCGTGTTATTTGTGCGATGAAGAAGTCCCTTGTTGCTGATTAAATCTTGTGGCCTCTTTTGTACCAGCACAATTTACTACATCATTATTCATTCATTTGAACCGGTATAATTTTGATACCAATTACACATTTCTTGATCAAACCCAACATTCTTAATTAAGTTTGATTAAACTTTTAATTCAAGGAGGATAAAATTTTCTTTTTAATTATTTTTACAAAAATCATTATTCGGTAAACTAATCAACATCAATTATTTGCAATTTGACAAGATTTCTCAATAATTTATCAAAACTCAATTTTCCGCCATTTGTTTTTTCTTTTTGCTGAAATTCACCTAAGGAGAAATTTAGGAATTTTCTTTTTCTCTTGAAAATCCTTACTCATTTCTTAAAATAACACTTATAAACCTATATTTTTCTATATTCTCCAAACAATTGCATTAAAACCTTAAATCTTCCAATTTCTTTTCTATTTGGCCAACAATTCTAATAAAAAAGGGAAAAGAAATTTTGTTTTTTATTCAAACTTGAACACTTAATCAATCATAATTCATGCTTTTTAACATGGTTCACTCATAATTTGCATTATTCTTATAATTTATATCATAAAACCCAAAATTTTACATAATCATTCACCAAACATAAAATTAAAGAAATTAATCACTTGGAGCATGTTATTTACCTCAAATTAATAATGATTCAAGGAAAGAATGCAAGGGAAAAAAATGAAATCTTCTTCTCCTTTTTCAAACTCTAATTTGAATTTCTTCTTCTAAAGCACCCACCACATTAAAATTACTCTTCTTGATGTTTAACCAAGTTAATCACTCTAATTATATACTTTTATTGGGAAAATCAACGAGAATTTAAGTAGAAAAGAATCATACAAATCCTCTCCCTTTCTCTGTTTCAAACCATCGACCAAGAAAGGAGAAATGAAGCATTTATAGACTAATTTTTTTATATATTTACACAATAGCCCTCATTACTTTATATTTTTATTTTTTTCCATCAATTCTTCTTTTTATTTAATTTACACTATAACACCTTCTCTTTTATTCTATTGTATCCCTCTACAATACCAGAAATTCTTTTATCTACTCTATTCAATATTTTATTTAAATTATAATTTATCAGGTTTTTACATATACTATTAAGGTAGAGAACCTCTAATACAGATCAAAATAAAATAAAAATATCAATTCATCTTAAATGTCCATTTAATGTAACAAATGCTATTAAGACCATCATTTTTCCTTGTCAAGCCATGGGACACCAAGTGCTTCTCTTGAATCCTAATACATAATGCATTTATCATTCATCAGTATTCTATAAGCACCACAAGTCCAAGTTGCTCCAACTTTTGTTCTCATAGGTAAAGAAAATTTGAGGGTCAAGATCTTAAAAGATTCTGAAAAGTTATATGTAATAGAAAAATAATGTTTAGCAATAGAAAGAATAAACCTTTATAACCTAGTAAAAAACAGTTGAAATTTGTTTTGTTCCTAACATTAAAACATCTAAAAAGTTTAAGGTGTTTAATTTTATCAAATTCACTGGCACATAATAATCCATGACATACTTATAACTATATGTTAATGAAATGACTCTAGTAATCCATGACAAAAACCTTCTAATCAATTTTTTTTCATAGAATTTTAAGTGATGTAATGCTAAATTAATACATGAGTATGAATAACACCAAGATCTAAAAGTGGATGGATTTGTTAGATTCTTTTATAAAATAGTATAAGTTCAATATGAATGTCACTCTAGATCAATCAAGTTTGCAAAAAAAAAAATTAAAAAATCTATTATGGAGTATGCTTAAATGTATCATGAAGTAGATGGCATGTCTATTCTATTCTAATAAGAAAATCATCATACTCTTTTTAAATATTTTAAAAGCTTCATACTATGAATAAAATCATTATGAAGCAGTTTTAAAATATAAAATTTTGAAAAGAATAATTATAATGTAAATTTTTATTTTATTTTAAAAGTATTCTTAAATTAATTTTGCTTGAATTGAGTTGGTATATATATTTCAAATTAATTTCTATATATAACGCATGTATATATAACATATAATATCAAATATTTATTAGTAATTTGTCCTTTTATTTAAAAACTTCTAGCTTGGCTACTAAAGTTAGTATAAAATTTATGTGACATGGTAAACCGGTGAACGTTAGGGTTGAAAGGTAGGCTTGTGGACATCTTTTTTCTTTTATATTTGAAGAAGAAGATAATGAATAATAAAATTATGGTCTTTCTCGATTTGATCCTTGAACCTTTGGTAGTTTACAATAGAGCCCCTAATCAGTTCTAATCTTTTGAATTCCTTGCAATTTTATCATTAGCCTTCTTCAATTGGATTCTTGCATTTCAGTACTTTTTACAAAGTGATTATTGATTTCAATTTTCTTTAATGTGGTCGTCAATTGAACTTTATACTTTAATTTTTATTTCAATTAAGCCCTTGATTGCACCAATTTATCATTTCAAAGTTTCAATTGTATCCCTAATCTTTTAATCTTTACGAATTAATATGAATTAGGCTTTTAAACTTGATTTTTTCTTCAATCGAGTCCTTGATTGAATCCACAAAACTCATTAGACGTTTAATTAAGTCCTTGAACTTAATTAATTCTTTTATTTTTTTCCAATTGACTTTTAAATTTTTTTCTTCAATTAAGTCCTTAAATAAGTCAATTAAACATGTTAGAAGTTTAATTAAATCCTTAAACTTAATTAATTCTTTCAATTTTGATCAAGTTTGAATTTCAACCTTAATTTCATTCCTTTCATCTCATCTTGTCAAAACATCTCAATCTGGTTATCCTTTCAGTATTTTGGTCTTTTGTAGCTTGAAGGCTTATCTTTGTGTATTTTAAAAATATTTTTGGATTTTATATCTTATATTTTTTTGGATTTTTTTCAATAAAAAATAAAAATATACATTTTTTATAAAAACAAATTTGGGAGGTCCAAAATTTTATTATGAAAAAAGCCAAAAGTATTATAGCTGTTATTTTTAATCTTCATGTAATTTCTTCTATATATTGTGTAAATTTAATCTAAATACAAGTATTGTAAGGGTCTTGTCAAATATTAATTTTAGAAACATGGTCCATCACGCCTCGAGGAAGATGAAAAGATCTCAATTCACAATAGCAATAAATAAATTTACACATAAGAATAAAAAACAAAATATGGTTGTTCCAACTTCTGTAATTAGACAAATATTTCGCATAACTGAATCGTAATAATCCCAATTATCGCAATTGATTTTTGCCCTCCATATCCTTCCGAGTTGGGAGCTTTTTTATAGGTTTTTAATCCCCACACACACACAAGAACACAACTGGATTTATTTATCTACAGGTCCATGGCTTGCTATGAGTTTTCAAAGAACATGTTCTTGCACAACACTTTAATGGATCATTAATTCAACTGCGCAGATGTGGACAATGGACGCAAGGTGTTTGGCAAAATGCATGTTTGAGATTTGATTTGTGGACCACTTTAGTTGTAGGATTTGTTGTTTGTGGATACTCGTTGCTCGATGGGGCCTTTGATCTATTATTCATACAATTATGGATTTTTCAAGATAAGCTTTGAAATTCGATAATGGGTTCATTATGGGTTTATCAAAGCTCTATTATTGCCTTTGAAGATTTGCAGGTCTATAGAGATTTTGGGAAGATTTCAAGATATGTTGTGTGACTCATCTGCAAATTTATTGACTGAATTTATTTTCTTTAGCTGTTAATGACTCAGGGGAGAGAATGAAGGGAAGGTGGTCGATGGTGTCGTGGCTAGTTAGAGAGAGAAGAGAGGGACTGATGCTTGATCGTTAATGGAGGATATTGGTGGAGAGGGAGAGGTGTAGATTAGTGATTTATTTGTATTTTTTATCAACAATTATATGAGAAATTTGGATATTAAATCAATTATAATAATAAGTTTGTGATATTTTTGAATTCTTTTAACTGAGTTGACTCGTTTCTAACTTATTATGTAAAAGTATAAAAAAGCAACTAAAACAAAATGGACATTCACATTAGAAATGACATTAGAGCCATGTTTTACAGCTCTTAATCTTTTCTTTTCTTGCACAACTATAGTTTCTAGCAAATCTATATGTTGTTTCCGGACACCTGTATTTCCTTCCCTTAGGTTTCTTCTACGTTAACTCAACATGGAGATAGAAGGAAAGACTGTAATTGCAAATTATAGTTTCATAAACAAAATTTAATTGACATATAAAATTCAAAATATAATACTTTTTATAGACAATAATATAAATTATATTTTTCAACCTTACTTAATAGTTTAATTTATTGAGTTAAAATGATTTTTTAACATAATAATAAAGTTTTGAAAATTAAATAGTTACGAATTCAAATCTCATCATCTCTATTTATTTAATAAAAATTAAAAATTAAATAATAGTGTAAATTTATGCAAATTTTAAGTTTAAAATTTTTTTATTTAAAAATATATTAAAAACTAATATAAATTATATTTTAAAATGTTATCTAACAGCTTAATTTATTAAATTGAAATGGTTATTTCACAATTTCATCTCTAATTTAAAACATTGAATACACTTTTCCGTTTTCTTTTCATTACTATATTTAATTTCATGTATATATATGATTTCTAAATATTATTAGACACTAACTTATTTCAAAAACATATATCAGAGAACATCATATATGTTCTCTGAAATCAATGCTAAAGCCGAAGGAGATTGGAGACAATCAATCTGTTTTGTTTATCGAAGGCAATGCTATTGTTAAATATTATTACAAGATCAATGAAATTTATAGGAAAATTAGTCTTTGATGAAGTCAAGAAAACAAATTTAGATTATTTAAATTTAAATTTTTATATTAATGCAAAGGCAACATAGCTTCTTACTGTTGATGGACTGGCAAAAGCATGAACAAAATGTTTAGCATAATTGATGCAGGAGACTAACTATGCCCAAAGGAGTCGGGGTAACACAGTGGAACTCTTGGTGAGTGGGTAGAGTGTTTCTTTCTATGCTATGGATTAGTGCTATTTTATCAAATCAGAATAGTGTTGTCATAATGATGATGTTGAAAATCAAGGATTTTTTTATTTTTTTTCCACATATTTTTACAAAAGCTTCCTACATCATCAAAGTTAGAGGGTTGCACCCTCATCTTTTAGGAATTTTCTCCTTTCTTATTTCTTCTATTGCTTTCAAAATTTCAGATTAGATGCACAGCTTGTTTATTTTTTATTTTAAAAATGGTTTTATAAAAAAATTATTTTTGTTTTTTAATTAATATTTTTAAATTATTTTAATATACTAAAATAAAAAATAACTTTTAAAAAATTTATTTTTATTTATTTCTTAGTAAAAAATTTTGAAAAGTGAATTATATTCTGTATTCTTAAATACCCCATGACAAAACTAATGATTGCAGCAGGAAAAGTAGTTTCACATAATTTGAAATTTTGATCATAATTACGAGCTAATTAGTGAGATTTAGCTAAAATCCCTAGTCTAAATTTTATTGTACAATATGTTTTGAACACGTTTAATTAGGTTGACGGATTTGATTTGTTCAAAGACAGTGGAATTGCATGCTATGATTTTAGGGTTTTTTTCAGAAAGAGAATAGGTTGATGGACATGAAAAACTAAGATTAAGCTATGGTGGTAGAAAGAAACTCTATAAAGAAACCAAGTAGGTTTGGTAAACATTGTTTGTTGTTTGATGAACCGGGCTCTGTTTTTTTCTTTAAAAAAACCATAGCAAAATAAATTTTTATTTTTTTATTAATGTAGGTATTTGGATTAACTTGCGCATATCTTAACTAGTTTCACGAACCTTGAAATTAACAACTATGTAATCCTCTAGTAGCTTTAAGGTTTATAAAACTTAAACGGATAATTTCTAGAAAGCAAACAAAAAATCTAATTATATTTTTAAAATTAAAATAATTTTTTTTAGGATTTGTTATGTTAAGTAGTAGTATTGTTTATGTATATGGTGATAATTTTCCTTCTTCTCAGTTTATTTTTCCTACACAAGGTTTTTTTTTTCTTTTTCTCTAGATCACAACATTATTGATCAATGTTTATTATATTAACTATAAGTGTCGCCTTTTACTATAAGATTTCACAATTTTACTGACGAATAAATTCCATTGGTGTGTAATTAGAAGTTCGTCGGTGATTTTTTTACCAACATCATCACCGACAGATTATGTTTGTCGGGTTTCCTTTCGTTGATGATTCAACATTTCGTCGCTATATCGGTTGGCAAAACAAAAAAAAAAAAAACCATTTGCCTATGGTTTTACAAATGGAATTTGCACGCCAAAAAAAAAAGATTCCCGCTTGAAATATACCAACGGATTTATATTATGTCGGTGATATCGTGATTTACCGACGGACACTAACCGTCGATAAAGCTATCGGTGAGTGTATGAAATACCGACCGAATATATCTGTCTGTAAATTCATCGGTAAATGTAGCAGCTACTGTTAAATGCCGACGGAGTAATTCCATTAGTAAGTAGGTCGGTGAGTGTTTAAAATACCGACTAAATGAATCTATCAGTAAAATCCTTGGTAATTATTTTTTTCTAAATTTATTTTTAAAAAATTATTTAGGATATATAATATAAAACTATATAAATTAATTGTAATACAAACCAATTATGCAAATAAAATTTATATTAAACAAAAAAAAACAAAGTTAAATAATATTCATTATAAACTGAATATATTTCAAAAAAAATATTAAATGAAGTTTTAAAGGTAAATAATATTTATTACAAATTAATATAAAGGTGGAGCTGGAGGAGGAGGAGGAGATCCTAGAAGAGGCTGGTGGTTATATAGCCAAAAAGGATTAGGCTCACATGTTCCATTATTTGCCATGTTCATAACCATTTCGCGAAGCTATTCATAAGCCGTTTTTTGTTGTTCATACTCCATTTTTTGTTGTGCTTGAGATGCTTTGATTTACTCAGACTCCGCTCTTTGTTGTGCATGAGACGCTTTGAGTTGTGCATACTCCGCTGATAGGTTGTCGTATTTCTCGGTGAGCTGAGTCATGTGTTGCTGCAAGGCCTTGAACTCCTTAGATTGGGAGCTCGATATTGATTAGGATCTCCCAATGGTTGAAACACTAAAGGTCGATCGTAAGTAGTCGGTCGTAGTGTTAGAGAGTCCGTAAACCCAATTTTTATCGAGTCCACCTGACGAGCCAACCTCCATCCACAAATCCGGATTGAATTCTAGATGGGTCAAAATATCATACCCGTATCCCTCGCTTAACCGATTATTATAGGTCTCCTGAAAATAAAATAAAAAATAGAAGTAATCATCATATTCAATTCAATAAACATAATAACTTACAAAAGAAAATAGTTGAACAAACATACCACAAAATGTTGAGCATGATTATCAATGAACTGTTGCACCCCCTTCTGGCGGTCTTGACTCTGCACGTGCTTCTCCACAAACAGCTCCATCGGGCTCGACTCACGTCCAAGAGACGCAGCCTATAATGAAAAAAGATATATTAACAAAAACTAAATTTAACAATATATTTCATTTAAATTAATCTTACCATCCGCTTCGCATGTAGAGCAAACAGAACGGAGCTGTCAGTGTGCGTTGTCACCCCGCCATGAATTGGCAGATTCCGGTTGTCAGCACTGAACTGTGAGCGTCGTGTGAACTGCTTAGACATCACGTGCTCAATATAGTACGACCATATATCTTCCGGGATGTATATCGGTTTGAAATCTCTCCAAACCGCAACATCGTTCCAGTCTTGAAAACCCCTATCCCTCAAGGTTTTGTTTTGCTTTTTTTGTGCTTCATACCAAAAATCATGCAACCTACTTCACGCAACCAAAAATTACATTTCAAAACATAAATTTTTGACTAAAAAAAATCATGTATTGTTTTTTATCTTACCTAATTGCCGCGTGATTTTTCCACACCCTCCTCATAATAGTGTTATGCTCCCTATCCCAGCAGAATTTGTACTATGTATAAATGAACAAGTTTAAATAAAAATAATAATTTACTTACAATTATATTAATAAGCTGAAAATTATAAATTAATACCAACCTCAAACTTGTTAAACCATTCATTGATTTGAGGCATTCATTCAGGATGCTTGGATATCTAACTCCATTGAAACAATGAAATCTTCATCGATGATTTAAACGCCAATGATATTACTTGGGCGGCTTCAATGTTTGTGAATTTAAAAATAAATGAAATAAATTCAATAGTGATTATTTCATAAATTATGTTGTAATTGTTTTTTTTTAAAAAAACTAAAACATTAACAAACTTACATTGAAAGGTCATCCTTTCACTGTGCCTCGTACTTGCAGGTAAATTAATTTCGCTATGAAGGCACACCGCCTCTGTGCTGTGAAGTAGCGCTCCGCCTCTGTGCTGTGAAGTAACGCTGGAAGAGGCAGCATTGGTTGACAGCACAGGTAGTATAAGTGCCTTTTCTTGAGAGGCACCTAAGAAAATATCATCATCGCTACTAGATGAACTAGTTGTAACCATACGTGAGCGACTAGCTTTGGTTTTTGTTCTACACATCTACACAATTTTATAAAAATAATTATATAATTAAATTCAAATATTAAAAAACAATCGACAGAACCTCTCCTATACTAGATACGACCCAAATCCACAAACCTGCACATATTAACAATAGCCACAACCAATTTACCCAATCTATACTAAT
>NW_011500071.1:71136-76641 GCF_000495115.2 Populus euphratica
AATTATTCCAACATATTCAATTACTAATCCTAAGGTAAATTCAACATTAAAAATTACACTTTAACAAATTATTCAATAATTATGTCAATACAACAAAACAATAAATTAAAAAAAAACATTAAAGTAAATTCTATGGTAAATTCAACATTAACAATAAATATTCAACAAATTAACTAATAATAATTATGCCAATACAAAAATAAAAAATATTCAATAAATTCAAAAAAAAACTATAGATTTTAGCAATGAATTATGCAAAAAAAAAAAAAAACTATAGACTTTATCTACATTACAAAAAATACACCAAAACAAAAAACATAACAAAAAAATAGCAAAAAAAAATTAAAGTAAAATGAAATAGAAGAAATACTAACCTTTTAAACTGATGGAGATTCACGACAAAAAAATGCTTCAGATCGTCGGTGAAGAATGTAGAGCAACACAAAGAGGAAAAGAATGGTGAAAAACTAAGGAGAAGAAAAAATGAACTAAAGAGGTAGTTGGGGAAACTTATATGCCAGTTTTACTAACGGCTTCACCGGCAGATACAAAATTAATTATTATTTTAATTTATTCCATCGATGAGGTGTTAAAAATCTGTCGGTACATTTTTGAATTTTTCACCAAATTTTTTAATGACCCTCCATATTTTTCATGGTCTGTCGGTAAATCCATCGGCAATATGACGCAATCAAAGATGCATTTAATGCACAACACTTTGAAATGCATGTGATTTGTCGGTAAAATTGATTTGTCGCCAATGTACCGACGGATATAAATTTGTCAATGATGTGGTGGCATTTCAAGTAATTATTTTCAAACTCTTTATGAAATGCTGACAGACTTAATGCAATCGGTGTTGTCGTTGGTGATGTGGTGGCATTTCAAGTAATTATTTTTTAACTCTCTGTGAGATGCCGACTAATTTAAGGTCGTCAGTGTTGCCTTTGGTGATGTGGTGGCATTTCAAGTAATTATTTTTAAACTCTCTACGAAATACCGACGGACTTAAGGTCGTTGGTGTTGTTGTCGGTGATGTGGTGGCATTTCAAGTAATTATTTCATGTTACAAAATATATCATCCATGATCAATAATTATTTCAAGTAATTATTTTGTAATTATGACATTTCAACTAATTATTTCAAGTAATAAATATTTAGTGTTTCAAAATATATCATCCATAATCTAAATTACATGAAAAAAAAAACGTTTTACATAGGGCTTCATTTTGGTAGTTAGTCAGAATTTTCTTCTTCATCGTCATCAATTGAATTGTCATCACCTTCATCACAATCTTTAATATGAATATCATCTTCTTCATCGACATTTGCTTGTCCACTAGAGCTCAAAACAAAATTCAACTCCTCTACGTCAATATCAACAAGACTATTATCAAAAACATGAAAATTTGAATTTTCTTCCAATTCAATCGAAGGAGCAACTCGATATGGTTCAACCACCTTACTAACTTGAAAGACTTCATCTCACACACTTGTGTCTTCGTTCTCATCCTGAACAACCTCGACACAACCCCGGGGTTTCGTTTTTAAAATGGACAACCTATCCACTCTTGATTGATCCTTTCTAAATGAAGAGGTGTATGTGTAATAAACTTGTTAACATTGCTTTGCAAAAATAAAGACATCATTTATGTTGTAGAGTCTAGCTTTTGAGTTGATTTCAACCAAATCGTAGTGCGGATCAACTCTGATTCCTCTGTCATTTGTGTCATACCAATAGCATTTGAATAAAAATGCTCTATTCTACTCGTTATGATATTGCAGTTCAACGACCTCTTCTAATCTACCATAGTAGTCAACTTCTAACTCACTACTAGTGGATCCCTTAACACAAACACCGTTGTTGTATGTCTTTCTTTCTTGCCTGTATTCTTCAGTATGGAAAACATATCCATTAACAAAATACCCGTTGTAGCACTTACATTTTCTTTCAGGCCCGAGGCTTAGTGAAGACAATGACTTAGGTGCACTCCTTCCCATTTGATAAACCTTGTATGTAATGTACATCAATAAATAGTAAATGAATGAGAATCTCATAATGACATGCATATGTATAGTAATTTTGCAAGTTAGAATGAGTTTGTAATAGTGCTTACACGTGGCAAATTGCTCATCTTGTAATTAAAAGATCTAGAATTTGGTCAGTTGTGAGTTATTGGATAGCAAATATTATTGATGTTACCTGCAAGTGATAATGAGTGTATGATATTACAATATATAATTAACAGTATATTACTAACAAAGTTTAATTAGCACAAACTTACTGAATAAAAGGTCTCAGCTCATCACAGTTAAATAGAACATAGTTGTGTGCTTGTTTGAACTCTATTTTCGATAAATATCTTCCTTTTATAGCATGTTTAGGTGTGGGTCATCCAGTATTGGAGAATATTAGCAAGTTCCCACTAGAAGGCACTTCACCATGATCATCATGTCGGGGAACACGATTGATTCTCGTTCTTAGATTAGGTTTGAAATAGTACGAGATAAATATTGAGATATCCTCAACAATATAAGCCTCACATATCAAAGCCTCAACATGCGTCTTATTCTTAACCTTTTTCTTAAGATTAAACAAGTACCTGCATTAAAATATTAATCAAGTATTTTTAATTAAGAAAAACATATAAAATACTTTTATATATGAATTACATTACAACTGTAATATCTAATCGTTCGAATGGGTACATCCATCTATATTGGACCGGTCCTCCAGCTTTTGCCTCAAACAGTAGATGTATAAGGAGATGCTCCATTGAGTCAAAAAATGATGGAGGGAATATCATCTCAAGTTTGCATAATGTTTCGATGATATTCATTTGAAGCCTCTCAATGTGATCAACATTCAACTTGTTGGAGCATATATCTCTGAAGAAATGATTAATCTCCGTGAATGCATCTCATATTCCCTTTGGCAACAAATCATGAAAAGCTAATGGGATAAGTGTTTGCATAAACACATGGCAGTCATGACTCTTCATTCCATATAATTTATAGTCCTCTATATTAACTAGTCGTGATATGTTTGATGCATGTCCATCTGGAAAATACAGACTCTTAAGCCATTTGTAGACTAGCAGTTGTACGTTTTTCTCTAACACAAAGCTTGCTCTTGGTTTTGCAACCTGTGACTCATCATAAACCAACTCCATATTTTTACAGTTACAGTATAAAGCTATATCCAATCTAGCCTTGATGTTGTCCCTTATCTTCCCGTTCACATCCATGACGGTGTTGAAAATGTTCTCAAACATGTTCTTTTCGATGTGCATGATGTCAAGGTTATGGCGGAGCAAATTGGTCTTCCAATAAGGAACCTCCCAAAAGATACTTTGCTTTACCCAATTATGGGTCAAACCAAGACCAGGAAACTTTTGTTTACCTGATTGAAGGCCAAACACAATGTCACTGTACTCTGAGACAACATCATGCAATTCTTCACTAGAAAGACGCGGGGATGCAACATCTTTTTCAACTCTACCAATAAAGAAATCTTTTATGTTCTTTCTGTACCTATGATTAAGTGGCAAGAAGTGACGATGACAGTCAAAAAAAGAAACTTTACCTCCATTTGCTAGCGTGAATGCCCTGTTATTTTCCATGCAATACGAACATACAAGTTTCTCATGCGTGCTCCAACCAAAAAGCATTCCATAAGCTGAAAACTCATTAATAGTCCACATCAATGTCGCCCTTATAAGAAAATTTTATTTCCTCGATATATCATAAGTCAAAGCTCCGAAGGACCATAACTGCGCCAACTTATCAATCAACGGTCGAAGACAAACATCAATATTCCGCCTAAGGCTACTTGGACTGGGTATGACAGTAGATAAAAACATGAACTTCAGCCTCATACACATTCCTGGTGGCAAGTTATAAACTGTGAGTATGACCGGCTAATAAGAATAAGGAGCAGAAAATGACCCAAATGGGTTGAATCTGTCTATACACAACTCAAGATTCAGTTGAAAAGTGAGGATGAACACTATTAAAGCATTTCCACGCTTCATTGTTAGAAGGATGAAACATCACTCCATCAATCGCATAGTGTACTTGGTGTCATGTCTGTGCTCAGCAGTCCTTAGTGACATAAATAACCTCTACATTCTAGGTGTGATTGGGAAGTATCTAAGTTTTTTATATGCCACTAAAGTCTTTTCCCTGCCAGTTCTAGGTTTGTAACGGGAATGCCCACATGTCATACACTTGGTCATCTCAGCATTTTCAAGGTAGTATAACAGGCAGAAGTTAGGGCACATGTTAATTTTCTGGTATCCTAAACCAAGGGGTTTCATCATGGACTTCGCAATATAGAAGTTCTCTTTCAACCTATTCTCTTCAGGTAAAATGTTTCTTGCCCATTCAATAATCTTGTTATACCCGGCCTCACTCAACCCACGCTCTGACTTGATGGTGAACACATGTGCTATGGTCGATAATTTACTGTGGTTCTTGCAGCCATCCCATAATGGTTCGTTAGAATCTTTCAACAAATCAAAAAACCTAGTTGCATCTATATTAGGTTCTTCTTCTACGATTGGATATTGACTGACATTACCTTGATTCATTCTCATTGCATCCATAACTATGTTTCTGTAAGTATTAGTATTATCATTCTCGTTGCTAGCACTAGAAGTAGACCTAACCACCATTTCTTTCGTTCTCCTCTCACTAACATATACTTCTCCATGTGCATACCAACACTGGTAATTCTCCATAAACCTTTTGTGTAGAAGATGTATCATTACAACATCTGGATGTAGGTACTTTTTATTTTGACACTTCCTGCATGGACACCTAATACCGCTTTTAGTAAAATTTCCAAGAATAGATGTTGCGAAATTAATAAAACCCTGAACCTCGTTATAATAATCCATCCTTCGGAATCCTTGGGGTGAATCTCGATACATCCATGAACGATCATCCATAATTTATATTGAACCTCTATAAAATTATGATGACATAATGTATTAATTAAGTTAAGTAAATAAACTTGCAAAAATATTACTTTACCTCGAGATTATCCAACAAACCAATCATAACTTCTCATAAATATTAAATATTCATTATCATTTATCAACGTCCATACAAATTAAAATATATAAATTTACAAAAATTACCACTCCGCAATACCATTGACAAAACTTTAAACATACCCAATAAGCAAGCTATTAATTATTTCAAAACAACACATGTACTTCGGTAGTTCCATAAAGTTTTAACAATTTACAAACAAATACAATCTTACAAAATCTAAAACAAACCATAATAGGTATAGAATTATACATTCATATACTACAAGTTTATTTGAGAAATAATAATAAAACATGTATATTTACTAACAAAATACATATACTAAAAATGATAAAATTGACATTTAATTAAATGTTAAGATTTAAAAAGAAAGAATTACTTAAAAAAATTGATAAAATTCATTGGTAAATCAGAACACGGATGTTGTGACCACAAAACTTCAAGAAA
>NW_011500071.1:76709-77995 GCF_000495115.2 Populus euphratica
TAGTAGTAGTAGTAGTAGTAGTAGTAGTAGTAGTAGTAGTAGTAGTAGTAGTAGTAGTAGTAGTAGTAGTAGTAGTAGTAGTAGTAGTAGTAGTAGTAGTAGTAGTAGTAGTAGTAGTAGTAGTAGTAGTAGTAGTAGTAGTAGTAGTACTAATAATAATAATAATAATAATAATAATAATAATAATAATAAAGAAAAAGAAGGAGAAGAAGAAGAAGAAGATGAGAACTTTGAGATGGAATATTAATGTAACGATTAAACAATGATAATAACAAATGTCAAGGTTAGAGGTTCCACTAATGGTATATCAAACAAGTATAGTATAAACTCTTATTATTGAATTGGAAACCACACACAAAGGAGGTTCCAATCAGATTATATATTGTTAACATGATTACATTAGTCATCTTATTCAATTAATGCTAATACTTGTAAATCTCGTCAAGCATTCATGATTATAACTTATGTTAACAATAAATCAAGTTCCTTTCATAGCTCAGGTGTCGGTTATACCATACATTATGGGCTATGAAAGTGCCAAGCATTTGTTGTACCAAGTGTTATACAACATAAATCAAGATTAGTCATTTAACAAGCAAAGTATTAAAGAGTGAACAAGATAACAAATATAAAACATGTTAGTATCAAACATTAAAGTCCATATTAAGTTTACATTATACTTATTCTTACACCATTAGTGTAACCTTTTCACCTTGACATAATTAACTTAGCTAGACATAATGAAAGAAAGCAAAATAGATAAACAAAATAAGAACATAAAAGTTAACTAAGTAAAGGAAAGGAAATGAAAGGCATAAACTTAATATTAATGAAAACAAAGCATAAAAAATACAAAGAGAGAAAGGAAGAGCATGATCTTGATCTGGAAACCAAGATGCCTAAATGCATGGCAAATGCCTCCTTTTATAGGCCAAAATTGGGAACTATTGATTTGATGACTAATTGATAAGTGGGTGACCAACTTTTGACTTGGTGACAATCCTTATCTTCTCTTGTCTGCCCAAAACGTCATTGATAACGTCAAAATTGGAGCCAGTTGTAAACATGAAAGTTGTAGGCAATTGTCTCAGCTTTCTTGTGTAAAAACTTCAGCTCATTTGGACTTCTAGAACTCCAGATATGGCCAAAATACCGAACAGTGCTCGGGCTGGAAGACAGATTCGGGCTTCTTTGTTGTTGCTACAATTTTGACTTGATAATGGCCTTTTTAGATCTTGGGCTCCATATGAAAGTTGTAGGCCTATGTCTTACCTTTCCATCCATAT
>NW_011500071.1:78024-81936 GCF_000495115.2 Populus euphratica
GTGGACCTAAATCTGAGATCTACAACTCCAGATATGATCCAATTACCAAACAAGATACAATCCAATTACCGAATAATGTTCCGGTATGGACTACACCGACATCTCTTTTCAGAGTTTATCCATCTCTTTGTCCTTTCAATTTCAATTCTTAAATTCATCAATCAATCCTTTCATTTATGTGATAGGCCTGCATTAAAAATAGATATTTACCACAAATTAAAGGTATCTTATATTATTAGATACATTATTATAAAACATGTTTTAGTTAAGGAGTTATTGATACTTCAAGTGCAAAATGATGATATAAAACCATGATAAAAATGCATTTTTAAGTACTAATCACACCCCCCAACTAGCTTATTACTAGTTCCTAGTAATCAAAGCGTTAAAATAGAAAAACAAATTTGCAAATTCCACAAAGTAAGGTATTCATCATTTAACTTCCATTAATCTATCCAGATAAACAAACTCTCATTAAATTTATATATCTGCTCAATACCTCTTAACAAGATATTAATAAATCTTTTTTTTTATGCTCAATGTATCAACACATAATTATGGGGCTTTTCTTGGAATAAAATAAAAATTTTGTTCTAATGTTTAAGGTTGACTTCCTGGGGTTGGGATTATTATTTTTGTCTTTTTTTTCCTTTTTTTTAATGTATATACATATAATTTAAAAATATCATGCATCTTTAACCCATGTAACGAGCTTTCAGCTAATGACTCCTAGACCAGTTGGTCTTATTGCATTAGGTGTTAAGACACCCCTACGAGCTTATTAACTTGGGTCACAGATACTGATATGTAAATAGTGCAATGTTTGATTCCCTTAAGTTTTTCTCCTCAACCCATGTAACAAGCGTTGGGCCAATAGCTCCCAAGTCAGTTGACTTTAGGGTATTAGGTGTTAAAACACCCTTTCGGGCTTAATTGCTTAGGTTAGGGAGGCTACGAAACCAAACTTATCTACATTTTTATTATCATCATTTTTTTCTTTTTATTTTTCTTTTTTCATTTTTCATTTTTTTTCATGTTTTTTTTCTTAATTATATACAATCCCTTTCCCTTAGTTGTTACCTTTAACAAAAGAACATAAATAATGTAATAATCCAATATGCAACCCACAATCATATGTTAAAGTATATATGTGTAAATTAAGGTTTAAGAATACATGTTAAATAAGTATATGAGCAGAATTAAGTGATAACAATGCGAGAGTTTGTAAACCGGAATATTTCAAGAAGAATTATAATAGACCTTGTTAAGAATGGTTACTAAGATGCGTCTCAAGAGTCACTTTAACAAAAGAGCTCATTTACTCTGTCATCCTAGTAACAACAATTATGCACATGCTTTATGAAATGAAAAATAATTTTTTTTTATCAACTACTACTCTCTCCCTCCAACCAAAACAAGATATTGTCCTCAATGTTCTAAGGTGGAAAGATAGAGTATAGAAGATATCACCTGAAATAACGAACACAGACAAACCTGAAACACACTAAAACAAAAATAGGAAACAACAAAACACAAATATTATGCTATTAATAAAACCAAAAGACACAAGTTGTTATAAACAAAAATTCAAATCATAGTTGTGATTGTGGCTCACATCTTCTCTTGGTTTTACGTCTAAGAACGGCTTAAACGCCCTCTATGGGTCGGGGATAAGATTCCCATCCAGTTTTCTTAAAAACTAGCAAACAGGGTCTTTTTTAGTCAGATTCCCAAGACTAAGCCAAGCATGTTCTTTATGAAAATGGTCCATAATTCATGAATTACACGATGTTTATCTCGACTATGATGAGACTTAAGAGTCAATAGAAGATTATTTAAAGACTCTTTGTGTTTTGAAATAAATCTCATATTTTGACAATTTTCATAGTTTTTACGAAATGCATGTGACTCCTTAAATATGGTGGGCCAGTAAAATCCACTCTGTAAGATTTCTACAATCCTCTTTTTTGACGGGAAATGATCCCCACATGCCTTAGAGTGACAAAATTTAATGAAATTACTTACCTCATTATCAGGAATACATCTTTGAAATATTTGATCATGACAATAATTGCTCAAAAATTTTCTTTTGTCTTCGGTATTCCAATGAGCTGGCAAAAATCCTGAAGTAAAAAAATTGATATTTTTAGCAAACCAAGGCATTGAACTAAGAGAAAGTAGAGATTCATCAGGAAAGTAATAATTGATTGGTGTGATGTTGGGTGTCGAATCTGTTGTCACTTTTGATAAAAGATTCGCATCAAGATTTTCGGTGCCTTTTTCATCATCGATTTCTTCCTGATTGGTCATGGCATGAGGAAATGAAAGTGCTGACAGGGAATCAGTCTTTTCCTTGCAATATTCAGATTCAACCCCTTCCTTACCCTTAGAGATTGACTCATCATCTTTCTCTCAAGGTTCAAGAGTGGGTTTTTTAATAACCTTACCATTGCGAAGAGTAATGACTGATTTGACTTGATCCATGTGTTGACTTCCATAACTACTTGCATTTGCATTATATTGCTTCTTGAGATTTTGTTGTGGTTGAGATGGAAACTTACCTTTTTCTTGAAAATTAAGAGCAGATGTGAATTTTGCAAGAGTATCTTTAAAATCTGTTATGCTTTGAGCAAGTTGAGTGTTGATTGTCTCTTACTTTTCAATGAATGCATACAAAGTTTCCTCAAAATTTCTTGTAAGAGGTGGAGCATAAGGAGGTGCATATCCATGATAATTTTGGAAATTATGGTGTGCTTGAAACTGTGGTTGTGAAGTTTGTGCATTGTCACTCTTCCAACTGAAATTTTGGTGATTTCTCCAACTAGGATTGTATGTTTGGGAGTATGGGTTGTGGTTGGGCCTTTGGAAATTGTTTAAAGCATGGGTTTGTTCATGGAGACATTCCTTAAAAGAAGGCAAGGTTGGACAATCATTGGTTAAGTGTTCATTTGTTTCACAGATTTGACACACAATGTTTTCAACAGATTTTAATTGACCACTCTTTTTAAATTCTAGTGCCTTGACTTTTCTAGCTAAAGATGCAAACTTGGCTTGAAGGTCATGATCTTCCCTAAAGTTGTACATACCTCCACTAGATGTATGAGGTTGAGTTTTACTCGGTGCCTCATAAGTACCTGCGGTGTCCCACTTTTGAGCATTTTCAGCTAACAAGTCTAAGTACTCCATTGCTTCATCAGGGTCTTTATCTTCAAAAGTTCTATTGCACATCAATTCAACCATTTGCTTATCTTTAGGTGTTAACCCTTCATAGAAATGTGAAACCAATCTCCATATTTCAAAACCATGGTGAGGGCAAGTACTAAGCAAGTCTCGATACCTATCCCAACATTGGTAAAATGTTTCTCCTGGTTTTTGAGTGAAAGTGGTGATTTGTTTTTTGAAAAAGTTTGTTCTATGAGATGGGAAAAACTTCTTCAAAAAATATTGTTGCATTTCATCCCAAGCACGAATAGATCCTGGTCTCAAATTTTGTAGCCATGTTTTAGCTTTATCTTTTAATGAAAAAGGAAAAAAGCTTTAATTTGATGGTGTTCATGCTACAATTTAAATTATTATATGTGTTGCAGACCTCCTCAAATTCCCTTAAATGCAAGTATGGATTTTCCAATTCCAAGTCATGAAAAGAAGGTAAAAGTTGAATAATACCTGGTTTAAAATTAAAATGAGATGCATCAGGAGGAAAAACTATGCATCATGGTGCACTTGTTCTTATAGGATTCATGTGGTCTCTAAGTGTTCTAGCACGGTTATTCTCATTATTTTCATTATGAAGTGATTGATTATCTTCTTCGGCCATATTTTCTGAAAATGATGAGGATATCCTACAAAGTCTTCCACTTGATGTACGTGACCACACTCTCATGCACGTGCAGGAATAAAATAAAAAGAAGA
>NW_011500071.1:82142-94598 GCF_000495115.2 Populus euphratica
TAGTAGTAGTAGTAGTAGTAGTAGTAGTAGTAGTAGTAGTAGTAGTAGTAGTAGTAGTAGTAGTAGTAGTAGTAGTAGTAGTAGTAGTAGTAGTAGTAGTAGTAGTAGTAGTAGTAGTAGTAGTAGTAGTAGTAGTAGTAGTAGTAGTACTAATAATAATAATAATAATAATAATAATAATAATAATAATAAAGAAAAAGAAGGAGAAGAAGAAGAAGAAGATGAGAACTTTGAGATGGAATATTAATGTAACGATTAAACAATGATAATAACAAATGTCAAGGTTAGAGGTTCCACTAATGGTATATCAAACAAGTATAGTATAAACTCTTATTATTGAATTGGAAACCACACACAAAGGAGGTTCCAATCAGATTATATATTGTTAACATGATTACATTAGTCATCTTATTCAATTAATGCTAATACTTGTAAATCTCGTCAAGCATTCATGATTATAACTTATGTTAACAATAAATCAAGTTCCTTTCATAGCTCAGGTGTCGGTTATACCATACATTATGGGCTATGAAAGTGCCAAGCATTTGTTGTACCAAGTGTTATACAACATAAATCAAGATTAGTCATTTAACAAGCAAAGTATTAAAGAGTGAACAAGATAACAAATATAAAACATGTTAGTATCAAACATTAAAGTCCATATTAAGTTTACATTATACTTATTCTTACACCATTAGTGTAACCTTTTCACCTTGACATAATTAACTTAGCTAGACATAATGAAAGAAAGCAAAATAGATAAACAAAATAAGAACATAAAAGTTAACTAAGTAAAGGAAAGGAAATGAAAGGCATAAACTTAATATTAATGAAAACAAAGCATAAAAAATACAAAGAGAGAAAGGAAGAGCATGATCTTGATCTGGAAACCAAGATGCCTAAATGCATGGCAAATGCCTCCTTTTATAGGCCAAAATTAGGAACTATTGATTTGATGACTAATTGATAAGTGGGTGGCCAACTTTTGACTTGGTGATAATCCTTATCTTCTCTTGTCTGCCCAAAACGTCATTGATAACGTCCAAATTGGAGCCAGTTGTAAACATGAAAGTTGTAGGCAATTGTCTCAGCTTTCTTGTGTAAAAATTTCAGCTCATTTGGACTTCTAGAACTCCAGATATGGCCAAAATACCGAACAGTGCTCGGGCTGGAAGACAGATTCGGGCTTCTTTGTTGTTGCTACAATTTGGACTTGATAATGGCCTTTTTAGATCTTAGGCTCCATATGAAAGTTGTAGGCCTATGTCTTACCTTTCCATCCATATAAAGTGTACCTAAATCTGAGATCTACAACTCCAGATATGATCCAATTACCAAACAGTGTTCCGGTATGGACTACACCGACATCTCTTTTCGGAGTTTAGCCATCTCTTTATCCTTTCAATTTCAATTCTTAAATTCATCAATCAATCCTTTCATTTATGTGATAGGCCTGCATTAAAAATAGACATTTACCACAAATTATAGGTATCTTATATTATTAGATACATTATTATAAAACATATTTTAGTTAAGGAGTTATTGATACTTCAAGTGCAAAATGATGATATAAAACCATGATAAAAATGCACTTTTAAGTACTAATCACACCCCCCAATTTAAGTACTAATCAATAAAAATGCACTTTTAAGTACTAATCAGTGTACATATATTAACTTTTTCCAACGGTCTCACCGATAGACAATCCGTCGGTGAAACCGTCGATGATTCTGATGGAACAATCGACACGTCACTGTACAGATTTTTCATTTCAAATCCGTCGGTAATATAAACGGCGGTCGTTGTACGGGGCTGTCTTTTTGAATCCGTCAGTGATTTCATCTGAAAAAATAACCTACCAAAACCTCCACGTCAATGACCCGTTTTTTTACGACGGAAACTTTTCCGTCTGTAATTCAGTCGGTAAATACCAACAAAAATTTTCCGTCAGTATTTACCGATTGAATTATGAATGGAATATTGGTCATTGGTACTTTCAACCAACAAAAATATTCCGTTGATAAATCCATTGCTATTTAGCGAATTTCTAGTAGTGTGTTTTACTGATTTGGGGTCCTTTTTTTATCTTTCTTTCTTCTTAATTTTTTCTATGAATATCTTTATTTAATGAAAATATAATATATTTTAATGAATAAATTATAATAATCTCCTAAGATATCATTATCCGACAAGGTGTTTTTTATGGTTGATTTGCAAGCCTAGCCTCGGGCATGCATGCACTTGACTTGCTATGCACATATGGACCTAGCCCTTTGCTGGCTTCTTTTTCTTTTTCCTTTTTTTTCTTTTCATTCCAAATTTTTTTAACAAATTCACATACTCTCTAGTTTTGATATGGTTATTAAATGCTATTATAAATTTTCATTTAAATCTTATACATGTTCTAAAAATATTATGCATTTGATCTGAAAACAATAATACTATAATAACTGATTATGAAATTAAAACCCATTGTTTATTATTAAAATATTTAAATAGATTTTTGAAATATGATTAAATTATATTTATAATATTTTTAGCTTTCAATCACACAAAATATAAAGATACTATTTTGATAAAAAAAAATTAACTTGTTTTAATAATCATAAACATCTATATTTTCTAGTTTAATAATAATATCAAAAAAATTCATGAGTTCTAGTCGGATCTCTCACATCATAGCACAAGCATAGGATAATATCTTCAAATTTTTAAATAATCATTATAATTTCATGATACCTCATGAGATTACTGTAATTTGCTCTAATTCAATAATAAATTAATAATGATTCAATTAAATCTTAATATATTGATAAAATTAACTTACTATTCACATTTGATCCACACATGCACTGTATAATCCTAACCTTTAATACTACCCACTATATAATTGTTTTATATAAATTCAAATTAATAGTGATGGCGTTCCTTGTACAGCTACTTTTTCTGTTTTTGGTAGAATAATCAGCCTAGGGGCTTTCGTATTATTTCTGCAATTCGAATTCAATGAATATTAATTATTTTTTATATTTGCAGGGTTTAATGCTCTTTCTGTATGGAATTCTGACAAACACATCCTTCTAGTTGTAATTTGAGCAATTGAGTCCTTATAGTTTAGTTCATTAGACATCTATCTATGATCAACCTAATTTTCTTTAATTTTAATTTCTGAAGAAATGGAGGGCACATGTGAGTTTTCTATTTATTTATTTTTTGAAAAAAATATTAAAATTTTGAAGAGATATAAAAAATGATATAAATATTTTAATATTTTAATATTTTCTAATTTTTATTTATTTATTTTTTACGAAAATCAAGTCTTTAATTTTTATTTATTTACCACAAAAAAAATTTCTATTTTCTATTTTTAATTTTTAATTTATTTAAAAATAAATATTTTATCTTTTCCCTTCATCCATGAAGGATAAAATTATCTATCAATAAAAAACATACTTGATTCAATTTGTGTATTTCTTCATAAGAATATTTTTTTAGTTTAACGTTCCCTTGAAACTTTTTATTTTATTTTTTCAAGATGTTATGATTTTTACATAAATCAAAGCTGTTTCTTTCTTAATATATTTCTTTGGATTTTTAAAATAAAATAAAAACTCAGAAACAAATACAAGAAAAATACCTTTTAGCATAAATTAAAAAAATGAATACAGATTATAATGTAAATACAAAAAAAAAATTAATTCCTAAAAATGCAAAAAAAAAATCAGCAAAATTTTTACAAACTGTTTTGGTTTTTAAAAAAAAAAACAATTCTCAAGTTTTTAATAAATTTTTCTTTTTATATGGAACTGTAATCAATAAGAAGCTGCTACTTATTCCCCTCCCCTTGAAAGTCAAAATTAAAAATAAATTAAAATCAGGTTAATTGTAGACAGATGCACTTCTACTATCTAAGAAATCAAACTGAGGACCCAATTGCCCAAATTAAAACTATAAAAGTATCTTCGCAAAATAAAATAATGCCACATGAACCTTTAATTTCATTAAACCTATTCCACAGTCAAATAACTACATTCAAAATCAAAATTAAATAATATAATGTAATATTATATCTAGAATTGACTATTTTTCTGCCGCCGGAAGGGGGTGTTCAAATCTTGTTTCCTTTTTTTAATCATAAATTTACTTTCGTACGAACTAAATAGACTATTTCACACTCTCTCTATTTAAAGATAAAGAAAGATGGACGGAGAAACACGATTGATGGCATGTTTGTTTTTTTTATTTTAAAGGTGTTTCTGAAAAAAATATTTTATATTTTAAATTAATATTTTTTAATATTTTTAGATTATTTTAATATGTTAATATCAATAATAATTATTTAATATTTTTACTAGTTTAATATTAAAAACATTACACGTAATTTATCTAAATTAAAACATTTTTTTAATAAAAAATATATTTAAATAGTTGAGGTGTCGCTTACACTTTCATAATAGTTTTTCTCAATCTCTAGTAAGAGAATGAACACACCACATAAAAGTAAAGATTATAAAATATAAGTTCAAGTTTTTTTGAAAATATAATCTAACATATGAAGGTAAAAAGTGATTTTGATGCAATAAAGATTCAAATCTTTCCAATAGAATACAAAGGTCTATCAGAGTTTCTAGAATGAGAAATATCACAGCATTAAGAGTAAGAACAATTAAGAATTTAAAAGATCATGTAGAGAGAGCTTTTACTTCAAAATTAATTAGGTATATATAGAAAAATATCAAAAACTAGTTGTAACTCACAATCATATTAAAAAAGAAATTCTTGCTCTTCCAAGTGTTTTTGTAAGTGCTAGAAATGGCTAGATTTAGGGTTTTGAGAGAAAAAGAGTAGTTGCCAGAAAAAAAAAAGAATATTGTGTACATTTCTCTCATAATTATAAGTTTATCATTTTAGCTTTAAATAGAAACCCACATAATGAGATTTTTAGCTACAAGTGAAAAATAAGATATTTTATAATGCAAGAGCATATGATAAATATCATGCTCTTCATTTAAGTGAGAGATCCAAAAATTATGAAGAAATAATTTTACATGAGGTATTTTTCATTATGTAATATTTTGTTCACTTAAAATATTTTAGGATGATGAAAATCATTTTGTAATGCCAAATAAAATTCTTTAAAAACTTGATTACATAAAGATATAGATATAGGATTCAAGTTTGCATCCAAGGAATTCATAACTTCAATTTGATGTAGAATAATTTCTATAGCAATATTACTTTCAAAAAAAAGTATATATAGATGATTAAAGATTTTTAAGCTAACAAAAATTTGATAAGGGTGAAAAAGATGATGTTGAAGGAGAAAATTTAAATGTGAAATTTTTTATTTGTGATGTCCATGAAAAAAAAAATTATTTATGACTCCAAAAATGATTTTTTATGAAATATATTATGAAAGATGTGCCTCATGTGTGCTTAATGATAATTTTAGAATTAATGGAATCAAAATTAATATTTTTATACTTCAAATAAAAATTACAAAACAAATTTTAAAAATTTTTTTTTAACACTAAGACGGATTGCAACGTTAAAAAAACTAAGATATGATGTTTTTAATAAAATAAAATAAAAAAGCTTGTAATTTGAAATTGAGTCAGAAATAATTTGATAATAAGTTCATTTCAAGAGAATGATGCAAAATGGGTATTTAAAAAAAGATATTTGTTTTCTTAATTATTTTTATTTTTTTCTATAGTTTAGAAAATTAAATATTACATTTAATAATGTATGTATCAATATGTCTATAAAAAAATTATCATTACTAAATTATTTTCATTAAAAAAGAGTTGTTGATGCTAACATTAACCATTTTAGTTACTAGAATGTGCCAAATATCTTCACTCATATATTGTTTTTTAATAATTTTTCTTTTCTTTTCTTAATCCTATAATTTGATATATAAAAAAATTAAATTAAAGAAAAAACATGTAATTTTAAAAAATAAAGGTTTGACAAAATCTTCTTTAAAAAACCAGAAAGGACAGAACACTGCTGCGAGAGGATGCATCGTTAAATCAATAAATCTTTTAGATTTCTTTTAATTTAATATTTAAGTATCTGCACGCCACCATGAGCGGCCCGGCACCGGAGAAGTCTCTAACATAAAAGAGAAACGTTGAGCAAACCAGTTTTGACCAGCCAAAAATATCTAAGTTGACCGAAAGGACTTGATCGACCTCTTCTTTTGATATATATCAACCATCCTTTTCTATGCCATGGCAACGTGATGTGCCCGCCATGCCGCTGATAATCCTTTTGGTTGTTGCGGCCAAGTATATGGACATGGATCTCAGACTCCTCTTTTCGTATCTCCTTCCTCCTGCTGTACTCTGTATATCTCTTTATCTTGTCTTTTCAGCATACAGTAGAAAATCCTCCAATGCCAAGTTTCCGCCGGGAAAGACAGGATGGCCGATCATCGGAGAAACATGGGACTTTGTGAGAGCTGGCAGGAGTGGAACACCTGAGAAATTCGTGAATGATAGAATGAGTAAATACTCGACGGATGTGTTTCATACATCCCTTCTTGGAGATAATTTGGCTATGTTCTGTGGTGCCTCAGGCAACAAGTTTTTATTCTCAAGCGAAAACAAGTATGTCACCACCTGGTGGCCTCGCCCAATACAGAGAATATTGTCTTTTCCTGAGGAAATTGTTACCTCTTCCAAAGATGATAGTACCATATTGCGCAGATTTCTTCCTGAAATTCTCAAGCCAGAAGCTCTGAAATATTACATTCCTGTTATGGATTCAATGGCGAAAGATCATTTGGAGGCAGATTGGTCCCCATACAAACAAGTAAGGGTGTTGCCATTGTCCAAAAAATACACTTTCGCACTGGCTTGTAGATTGTTTATGAACATCAAGGATCCTGCTCATGTTAGCAGGCTTGAAAATCACTTCAATCTTGTCACTAACGGCCTTGTGTCAGTACCTATAAATTTTCCCGGTACAACCTATTACCGTGCAGTCAAAGGAGGCAAAATCATTCGCGAGGAGCTTCTAGCCATCATGAAGCAGAGGAAAGGGGAGCTAGCATCGGAGAATTATGAAGAACGTGCTGAAGCTACTGATCTATTGACCCTGATGCTTCTTGCATCGGACGATAATGGGCAACCTTTAAATGAAAGGGATATTGCTTACAAGGTTTTGGGTTTACTCGTCGCCGGCCATGATACAACCAGTAGTGCAATCACAATGGTCATGTACTATCTTGCTGAGTATCCCCATATCTATCAGAGGGTTTTGGAAGGTAAATATTCTTTATTAGCCTTATTCTTTGCAAGCCAACACAGACTGATTTTTAGACATTTCGTGTATAAAATGCATAACAGAGTTGTAAGATTTAAGACAAGAAGAAGCTTGAGATTATTAAAGAGTTAGCAATGTTGGTCAATTAGTGCTAATTTTGAAACTTCAACGGTTTTGACTTCAGACTTCAAAGTACAAAAATATTTTGAATGTGTACAGTAGGCAGTTAGTTGCTAACAATTTCCATTTTCTTGGCTCATAGAATATATATTCTGCTAAGGCCTTGAATCCACTTAAAAAGTATAATGTTGATATTGTATTGCATACAATTTAGCTATGCTTTTTTCTTATCAATGGCCTATCTATCACATAGAAATGAAAAATATGAAATTGCTGTGGAAGTTTAATAAATTGAAATTCAATATTGTTTTTGATCAACAGAACAGAAGGAGATTGCAGTGTCAAAAGCTCCTGGAGAGTTGTTGAATTGGGATGATGTTCAAAAGATGAAGTATTCTTGGAGTGTGGCTTGTGAGGTATTGAGGGTCTCGCCACCTGTTTCAGGAACATTTAGAGAGGTTATAGCAGACTTCTCTTTTGCAGGTTTTACCATTCCAAAAGGATGGAAGGTATGTCATCACAAGTTGCTAGAATGGTATTTTACGAAGAAATAAATATACAACGAACAGAAACAACGTTCAAATCTTGAATGTAATAACTTAATCGATGATGTATGTGAACTTTTCTGCAGGCATATTGGAGTGTATACTCAACACACAAAAATCCCAAATATTTCCCAAATCCAGAGAAGTTTGATCCTTCAAGATTTGAGGGGAAGGGCCCTGCACCATACACATTTGTACCTTTTGGCGGAGGACCTTTTATGTGTGCAGGAAAAGAATACGCTCGGTTGGAGATTCTTGTATTCATGCACAATCTGGTGAACAGAGTCAAATGGGAGAAAGTGATTCCAAACGAAAAGATTATGTACACTTCATTTGCCATGCCAGTAAAAGGCCTTCCAGTTCTCCTCCAGCCTCTCAAGAATTGAATAGCCTGCATGCAGTTTGGAGGACAAGTATTGAATTAATTTGTTTTTTTTTAACGTACATTTTATCTCAGGACAATATTGGGACCTGGATTTGAAGTCAAATGCCATTCAGCTGCCAAGAAGGGAAACTCTACTTGCCTTTGGGGCATCTTTCAGCAAGCCTCATGTTCTTATTGTTTGGTCTCTGGGAGCCAACTGATATGTAAGGAGAGTCTATCACAGTTGGAGCTTTCCCCCTCCGTTTTCATGTATGATGTTTGCATTTCATTGTTGAAGATAACTATTGTAAGAGTTTTGAGATTTTGGAAGTTGGGATATTGCATTCGAAGTCTCTCCTCCTCAGCCAGCATCCACATGAATTAACAAATGGGTTTATCATTCCAAAGGGATGTAAGGCGAGTATTAACAAGTTGGGATATTGCAAGGTGATGAGGTTTTCTTCGCTTGCTCAAGGAGCTTTCAAGGAGTCTATAACATATTTATTTTATGCTGGTTTTATCATTCCAAAGGGATGTAAGGCGAGTATTAGTTAATGTCAAGTGCTTGAAGACTAGTTCCTAGTATTTTGCTTATTGTAATAAGAGATGATGATCCCTTTTATTTATTGAAAATTGGAATGATGAAAATTCTTGATGTTGCTCATCAGAAGAAGAACATAACCTCCTGCTGAGCTAGAGCTTGTGGCTCAGTAGTGAAAAAAAAGTAGTTGTACAATGCCCATCCAAATTGTACAGCAGCTTTATTGTGATGAATGAAGTTTAATGTTTTTGTATCTATCAACTTGCAGGTTCATTGGAGTGTGCATTCTACACATAAAAATCCCAAATATTTTCTGGATCCAAAGAGATTTGATCCTTCAAGATTTGAAGGAAGTGGCCTTGCACCTTACACTTTCATTCCTTTTGCAAGAGGTTCTCGAATTTGTGTATGGAAATAGAATGCTCGATTGGAGATTCTTGTTTTTATGCACAATGTGGTAACAAAATTTAAATGGGAGAAAATTATTTTGAAAGAGAAAGTATTGAATATTTTATTTCCCATGCCGGTAAATGGCCTTCCAATTCTCCTCCAACCTCATCCCACAAGCCTTAAGTAGATAAACCATTGGTGCTTAGGTAGAATTGGTCGTTATTGTACTTGGTTTTCTTGGTGACGAAGTTGTTGTGTGTGCGATTACCCTGCTAGGTTAGAATTTTTATGATGATGAAAAGTGTGGAAAGAGGTAGGAATTGTTGTCTTTTATTGATAAAAAAACAGTGAATATAAGTAATTATTTAGTATTTTCATCGTTATAAACCATAACTAATATGAGATTATGGATAATGGAATTAATTGAAATTTTATAACTTTAATAAATTAGTTATTAAATTTAATATGCATGTAAAATAAAAATTATTTTTTTTTAATTTTTTTAGTATTTTTTTATTTTTTTATACAAATATGATTTTTATTTGAGAGACTTGCCATATATAATAAAAATATTTAAATGTTTTTTCTTAAAAAAAAATTTATTAATTTTGTAAAAGAAAACTGATTTATTTAATATTAGAAAAACACCTCTTGTAGATGTCATGTGAAAAGGTAAAAAAAAATTAGGAATTAAAAATTAATTGCCAAATAATGTTTCAAAACTTTAAAAATTTATTCAAATTAAATTAAGACTAAAAAACTTTTTTAGTTATTTTTCTTTCTATGAAAAAACGGAGTAGGAATGTGTGCTGAAGAGTCTTAGGGTACAGGAAAGGAGAGGAGCTGGTTCAAGTACCAAAATGGTGGCTTCTTGAAGTTGCAGAGATTGTGGCTACGAAAAGTTTTTGTTTGGTTAAGTTTTAACAATGGCTTCCATCTTTTTTTTTTTTTTAAAGATTAACGTGGATGTTCGGGCTAACTTACGCGTATTTTCTTAATTATATAAGTTAGGGTTTTGTGGGATTTTCATGGGATAAATAAAAAGGTTCCAAAGCTTATGAGTTGAGAACATCTCAACTCTTGATGCAAAGAAATAAATCTTAGTTATTTATTAAAGAACAAAAGCTTAACTTACTTTTCAACTGATAAAAAAAAACACAAGGTTTTTTTTGCAGACAAAAAGATGTTAAATAGTGTTTTTAAGAGAGACTCTAATTATATTTTTAATGCAATAAGAGCTTGGATTTTAGAGTGAAGTATAAATATCAAGATATAAGTTAGTATAATATTTATGTGACATGGTAAACAGGTGAGAGTTAGAGCTGAAAGGTAGGCGCTTGGACATCTTTTTTCATCTATACTTGAAGAAGAAAATAATGAATAATGAAATTATGGTCTTTCTCGATTTGATCCTTGAACTTTTGGAAGTTTACAATAGAGACCTCAATCCGTTCTAATCTTTTGAATTTCTTACAATTACATCCTTAACCTTCTTTAATTGAATTCTTGAATTTCAGTGCGTGTTACAAAGTGATTTTCAGTTTTAAATTTTTTTAATATCATCCTCAATTGAACTTTATACTTCAATTTTTATTTTAATTAAGCCCTTGATTACACCAATTTATCCTTTCAAAGTTTCAATCGTATCCCTAATCTTCCAATCTTTGCAAATTAATACGAATTAAGCCTCTAAAATTGATTTTTTTTCTTCAATTAAGTCCTTAATTGAATCCACAAAACCTATGAGAAGTTTAATTAAGTCCTTGAACTTAATTAATTCTTTTAATTTTTCTCAATTGACCTTCAGATATTTTTCTTCAATTAAGTACTTAAATAAGTCAATTAAACATGTTAGAAGTTTAATTAAGTCCTTAGACTTAATTAATTCTTTCAATTTTGGTCAAGTTTGAGTTTCAACCTCAATTTCATTCCTTTCTTCATCTCATCTTGTCAAAATATCTTAATCTAGTTATTCTTTTGGTATTTTGGTCTTTTGCAGTTTGAAGGCTTATCTTTTTGTGTTCCGAAAATATTTTTGGATTTTTTTCAATAAAAAATAAAAATATATATTTTTTATAAAAATAAATTTGGGAGGTCCAAAATTTGGTTATGAAAAAAGTCGTGTCCTATAGTATTATAGCTGTTATTTTTAATCTTCATGTAATTTCTTCTATATATCGTGTAAATTTAATCTAAATACAAGTATTGTAAGGGTATTTGTCAAATATTAATTTTAGAAACATTGTCCATCACGCCTTAAGGAAGACGAGAAGATCTCAATTCACAATAGCAATAAATAAATAAACACATAAGAATAAAAAACAAAATATGGTTGTTCCAACTTCTGTAATTAGATAAATATTTCGCATAACTGAATCGTAATAATCCCAATTATCGCAATTGATTTTTGCCCTCCATATCCTTCCGAGTTGGGAGCTTTTTTATAGGTTTTTAATCCCCACACACACACAAGAACACAACTGGATTTATTTATCTACAGGTCCATGGCTTGCTATGAGTTTTCAAAGAACATGTTCTTGCACAACACTTTAATGGATCATTAATTCAACTGCGCAGATGTGGACAATGGACGCAAGGTGTTTGGCAAAATGCATGTTTGAGATTTGATTTGTGGACCACTTTAGTTGTAGGATTTGTTGTTTGTGGATACTCGTTGCTCGATGGGGCCTTTGATCTATTATTTATACAATTATGGATTTTTCAAGATAAGCTTTGAAATTCGATAATGGGTTCATTATGGGTTTATCAAAGCTCTATTATTGCCTTTGAAGATTTGCAGGTCTATAGAGATTTTGGGAAGATTTCAAGCTATGTTGTGTGACTCATCTTCAAATTTATTGACTGAATTTATTTTCTGTAGCTGTTAATGACTCAGGGGAGAGAATGAAGGGAAGGTGGTTGATGGTGTTGTGGCTAGTTAGAGAGAGAAGAGAGGGACTGCTGATCGATAGTTAATGGAGGATATTGGTGGAGAGGGAGAGGGGTAGATTAGTGATTTATTTTTATTTTTTATCAACAATTATAAGAGAATTTTGGATATTAAATAAATTATAATAATAAGCTTGTGATATTTCTTAATTCTTTTAACTGAGTTGACTCGTTTGGCAGTGTGGTCATGTAAAAGTATAAAAAAGCAACAAAAACAAAATGGACATTCACATTTGAAATGACATTCTAGTGATGTTTTTACAGAAGGAAAGAGT
>NW_011500071.1:94648-136127 GCF_000495115.2 Populus euphratica
AAAGAGTGTATTTGCAAATTATAGTTTCATAAAAAAAATTTAATTCACATACAAAATTCAAAATATAAAACTTTTTTAGTGGATAATAATATAAATTTTATTTAATAAATTAATTTATTAGATTGAAATGTTTTTTTTACGTGTTGATAAAATCTTAACAATTAAATAATCATATGTTCAAATCTTAATATTTTAAATAATTACAAAATTATTTATCAATGTTTGTTATATTAATTATAAGTGATGCTTTTTTATGATTTGTGGTTTTTTTTCCTTTCTTTCTTCTTCTTTTTATGAATATCTTTATTTAATGAAAATATGATATATTTTAATGAATAAATTATAATAATCTCCTAAGATATCATTATCGGACAAGGTTTTTTTTTATGGTTTGTTTGCACTTGACTTGCTATGCACACATGGACCTAGCCTTTTGCTGGCTTTTTTTTTTTCATTCCAAATTTTTTTAACAAATTCACATACTTCTAGATTTGATAGGGTTATTAAATGCTATTATAAATTTTTATTTAAATTTTAATAATTTTATAAAAAAATATTATGTATTTGATCTGAAAACAATAATACTATAATAACTTATTTATGAAATTGAAACCCATTGTTTATTATTAAAATATTTAAATATATTTTTGAAACATGATTAAATTATATTTATAATATTTTTAGCTTTCAATCACATAAAATATAAATATACTATTTTGATAAAAAAAAAAAAAACTTGTTTTAATAATCATAAACACCTATATTTTCTAGTCTAATAATAATATCAAAAAAATTCATGAGCTCTAGTCGGGTCTCTCACATCATAGCACAAGCATAGAATAATATCTTTAAATTTTTAAATAATCATTATAATTTTATGATACCCCATGAGATTATTGTATTTTTCTCTAATTCAATAATAAATTAATAATGATTCAATTAAATCTTAATCTATTGATAAAATTAACTTGCTATTCACATTTGATCCACACATGCACTGTATAATCCTAACCTTTAATACTACCCACTATATAATTGTTTTATATAAATTCAAATTAATAGTGATGGCGTTCCTTGTACAGCTACTTTTTCTGTTTTTGGTAGAATAATCAACCTAGGGGCTTTCGTATTATTTCTGCAATTCGAATTCAATGAATATTAATTATTTTTTATATTTGCAGGGTTTAATGCTCTTTCTGTATGGAATTCTGACAAACACATCCTTCTAGTTGTAATTTGAGCAATTGAGTCCTTATAGTTTAGTTCATTAGACATCTATCTATGATCAACCTAATTTTCTTTAATTTTAATTTCTGAAGAAATGGAGGGCACATGTGAGTTTTCTATTTATTTATTTTTTGAAAAAAATATTAAAATTTTGAAGAGATATAAAAAATGATATAAATATTTTAATATTTTAATATTTTCTAATTTTTATTTATTTACCACAAAAAAATTTCTATTTTCTATTTTAAATTTTTAATTTATTTAAAAATAAATATTTTATCTTTTCCCTTCATCCATGAAGGATAAAATTATCTATCAATAAAAAACATACTTGATTCAATTTGTGTATTTCTTCATAAGAATATTTTTTTAGTTTAACGTTCCCTTGAAACTTTTTATTTTATTTTTTCAAGATGTTATGATTTTTACATAAATCAAAGCTGTTTCTTTCTTAATATATTTCTTTGGATTTTTAAAATAAAATAAAAACTCAGAAACAAATACAAGAAAAATACCTTTTGGCATAAATTAAAAAAATGAATACAAATTATAATGTAAATACAAAAAAAAATTAATTCCTAAAAATGCAAAAAAAAAATCAGCAAAATTTTTACAAACTGTTTTGGTTTTTTTTAAAAAAAAAATTCTCAAGTTTTTAATAAATTTTTCTTTTTATATGGAACTGTAATCAATAAGAAGCTGCTACTTATTCCCCTCCCCTTGAAAGTCAAAATTAAAAATAAATTAAAATCAGGTTAATTGTAGACAGATGCACTTCTACTATCTAAGAAATCAAACTGAGGACCCAATTGCCCAAATTAAAACTATAAAAGTATCTTCGCAAAATAAAATAATGCCACATGAACCTTTAATTTCATTAAACCTATTCCACAGTCAAATAACTACATTCAAAATCAAAATTAAATAATATAATGTAATATTATATCTAAATTGACTATTTTTCTGCCGCCGGAAGGGGGTGTTCAAATCTTGTTTCCTTTTTTTAATCATAAATTTACTTTCGTGCGAACTAAATAGACTATTTCACACTCTCTCTATTTAAAGATAATGAAAGATGGACGGAGAAACATGATTCATGGCATGTTTGTTTTTTTGTTCTAAAGGTGTGTTTGAAAAAAAATATATCTTTATTTTAAATTAATATGTTTTTATGTTTTTAAATCATTGATATGTGGATATTAATAATAATAATTTAATATTTTTATGAGTTTAATATTAAAAAACATTATACACAATTGATTTAGACCGAAATCTTTTATATATATATATATAAAGAATATATCTAAATGGTTTATATGTCACTCACATTTTCATAATAGTTTTTCTATAGTAAGAGAATGAACACGCCTCTCACAAAAGTAAAGATTATAAAATATAAGTTCAAATTTTTTTGAAAATATAATCTAACATATGAAGGTAAAAAGTGATTTTGATGCAATAAAGATTCAATTCTTTCCAATAGAATACAAAGGTCTATCAGAGTTTCTAGAATGAGAAATATCAAAGCATTAAGAGTAAGAACAATTAAGAATTTAAAAGATCATGTAGAGAGAGCTTTTACTTCAAAATTAATTAGGTATATATAGAAAAATATCAAAAACTAGTTGTAACTCACAATCATATTAAAAAAGAAATTCTTGCTCTTCCAAGTGTTTTTGTAAGTGCTAGAAATGGCTAGATTTAGGGTTTTGAGAGAAAAAGAGTAGTTGCCAGAAAAAAAAAAAAGAATATTGTGTACATTTCTCTCATAATTATAAGTTTATCATTTTAGCTTTAAATAGAAACCCACGTAATGAGATTTTTAGCTACAAGTGAAAAATAAGATATTTTATAATGTAAGAGCATATGATAAATATCATGCTCTTCATTTAAGTGAGAGATCCAAAAATTATGAAGAAATAATTTTACATGAGGTATTTTTCATTATGTAATATTTTGTTCACTTAAAATATTTTAGGATGATGAAAATCATTTTGTAATGCCAAATAAAATTCTTTAAAAACTTGATTACATAAAGATATAGATATAGGATTCAAGTTTGCATCCAAGGAATTCATAATTTCAATTTGATGTAGAATAATTTCTATAGCAATATTACTTTAAAAAAAAAGTATATATAGATGATTAAAGATTTTTAAGCTAACAAAAATTCGATAAGGGTAAAAAAGATGATGTTGAAGGAGAAAATTTAAATGTGAAATTTTTTATTTGTGATGTCCATGAAAAAAAAAATTATTTATGACTCCAAAAATGATTTTTTATAAAATATATTATGAAAGATGTGCCTCATGTGTGCTTAATGATAATTTTAGAATTAATGGAATCAAAATTAATATTTTTATACTTCAAATAAAAATTACAAAACAAATTTTAAATTTTTTTTTTAACACTAAGACGGGTTGCATCGTTAAAAAAACTAAGATACGATATTTTTAATAAAAAAAAAAAGAGCTTGTAATTTGAAATTATTAGTTGAATATCCAAGAAATTGAGTCAGAAATAATTTGATAATAAGTTCATTTAAAGAGAATGATGCAAAATGGGTATTTAAAAAAAGATATTTGTTTTCTTAATTATTTTTATTTTTTTCTATAGTTTAGAAAATTAAATATTACATTTACTAATGTATGTATCAATATGTCTATAAAAAAATTATCATTACTAAATTATTTTCATTAAAAAAGAGTTGTTGATGCTAACATTAACCATTTTAGTTACTAGAATGTGCCAAATATCTTCACTCATATATTGTTTTTTAATAATTTTTCTTTTCTTTTCTTAATCCTATAATTTGATATATAAAAAAATTAAATTAAAGAAAAAACATGTAATTTTAAAAAATAAAGGTTTGACAAAATCTTCTTTAAAAAACCAGAAAGGACAGAACACTGCTGCGAGAGGATGCATCGTTAAATCAATAAATCTTTTAGATTTCTTTTAATTTAATATTTAAGTATCTGCACGCCACCATAAGCGGCCCGGCACCGGAGAAGTCTCTAACATAAAAGAGAAACGTTGAGCAAACCAGTTTTGACCAGCCAAAAATATCTAAGTTGACCGAAAGGACTTGATCGACCTCTTCTTTTGATATATATCAACCATCCTTTTCTATGCCATGGCAACGTGATGTGCCCGCCATGCCGCTGATAATCCTTTTGGTTGTTGCGGCCAAGTATATGGACATGGATCTCAGACTCCTCTTTTCGTATCTCCTTCCTCCTGCTGTACTCTGTATATCTCTTTATCTTGTCTTTTCAGCATACAGTAGAAAATCCTCCAATGCCAAGTTTCCGCCGGGAAAGACAGGATGGCCGATCATCGGAGAAACATGGGACTTTGTGAGAGCTGGCAGGAGTGGAACACCTGAGAAATTCGTGAATGATAGAATGAGTAAATACTCGACGGATGTGTTTCATACATCCCTTCTTGGAGATAATTTGGCTATGTTCTGTGGTGCCTCAGGCAACAAGTTTTTATTCTCAAGCGAAAACAAGTATGTCACCACCTGGTGGCCTCGCCCAATACAGAGAATATTGTCTTTTCCTGAGGAAATTGTTACCTCTTCCAAAGATGATAGTACCATATTGCGCAGATTTCTTCCTGAAATTCTCAAGCCAGAAGCTCTGAAATATTACATTCCTGTTATGGATTCAATGGCGAAAGATCATTTGGAGGTAGATTGGTCCCCATACAAACAAGTAAGGGTGTTGCCATTGTCCAAAAAATACACTTTCGCACTGGCTTGTAGATTGTTTATGAACATCAAGGATCCTGCTCATGTTAGCAGGCTTGAAAATCACTTCAATCTTGTCACTAACGGCCTTGTGTCAGTACCTATAAATTTTCCCGGTACAACCTATTACCGTGCAGTCAAAGGAGGCAAAATCATTCGCGAGGAGCTTCTAGCCATCATGAAGCAGAGGAAAGGGGAGCTAGCATCGGAGAATTATGAAGAACGTGCTGAAGCTACTGATCTATTGACCCTGATGCTTCTTGCATCGGACGATAATGGGCAACCTTTAAATGAAAGGGATATTGCTTACAAGGTTTTGGGTTTACTCGTCGCCGGCCATGATACAACCAGTAGTGCAATCACAATGGTCATGTACTATCTTGCTGAGTATCCCCATATCTATCAGAGGGTTTTGGAAGGTAAATATTCTTTATTAGCCTTATTCTTTGCAAGCCAACACAGACTGATTTTTAGACATTTCGTGTATAAAATGCATAACAGAGTTGTAAGATTTAAGACAAGAAGAAGCTTGAGATTATTAAAGAGTTAGCAATGTTGGTCAATTAGTGCTAATTTTGAAACTTCAACGGTTTTGACTTCAGACTTCAAAGTACAAAAATATTTTGAATGTGTACAGTAGGCAGTTAGTTGCTAACAATTTCCATTTTCTTGGCTCATAGAATATATATTCTGCTAAGGCCTTGAATCCACTTAAAAAGTACAATGTTGATATTGTATTGCATACAATTTAGCTATGCTTTTTTCTTATCAATGGCCTATCTATCACATAGAAATGAAAAATATGAAATTGCTGTGGAAGTTTAATAAATTGAAATTCAATATTGTTTTTGATCAACAGAACAGAAGGAGATTGCAGTGTCAAAAGCTCCTGGAGAGTTGTTGAATTGGGATGATGTTCAAAAGATGAAGTATTCTTGGAGTGTGGCTTGTGAGGTATTGAGGGTCTCGCCACCTGTTTCAGGAACATTTAGAGAGGTTATAGCAGACTTCTCTTTTGCAGGTTTTACCATTCCAAAAGGATGGAAGGTATGTCATCACAAGTTGCTAGAATGGTATTTTACGAAAAAATAAATATACAACGAACAGAAACAACGTTCAAATCTTGAATGCAATAACTTAATCGATGATGTATATGAACTTTTCTGCAGGCATATTGGAGTGTATACTCAACACACAAAAATCCCAAATATTTCCCAAATCCAGAGAAGTTTGATCCTTCAAGATTTGAGGGGAAGGGCCCTGCACCATACACATTTGTACCTTTTGGCGGAGGACCTTTTATGTGTGCAGGAAAAGAATACGCTCGGTTGGAGATTCTTGTATTCATGCACAATCTGGTGAACAGAGTCAAATGGGAGAAAGTGATTCCAAACGAAAAGATTATGTACACTTCATTTGCCATGCCAGTAAAAGGCCTTCCAGTTCTCCTCCAGCCTCTCAAGAATTGAATAGCCTGCATGCAGTTTGGAGGACAAGTATTGAATTAATTTGTTTTTTTTTAAGGTACATTTTATCTCAGGACAATATTGGGACCTGGATTTGAAGTCAAATGCCATTCAGCTGCCAAGAAGGGAAACTCTACTTGCCTTTGGGGCATCTTTCAGCAAGCCTCATGTTCTTATTGTTTGGTCTCTGGGAGCCAACTGATATGTAAGGAGAGTCTATCACAGTTGGAGCTTTCCCCCTCCGTTTTCATGTATGATGTTTGCATTTCATTGTTGAAGATAACTATTGTAAGAGTTTTGAGATTTTGGAAGTTGGGATATTGCATTCGAAGTCTCTCCTCCTCAGCCAGCATCCACATGAATTAACAAATGGGGGAAATAAGAATAGTAAAATCTTCGTTTTAACAATTGATTAAAATCTTTACATAAACAGGAATAACAATTGAGAAGATGTTTGTCCGGTTGTCGCATGTTAGTTTAATATCTTGTCAATTAGTAAATATTTATTTATTATTAATAAATATTTAATTTATTTTTAATATTTATATAATATTAAATTAATAAATTTACAATAAAATTAAAGTTTAGGAGATAAAAATATTTTTAATAAAAATTATATAGTTATTATAATTACAAGATTTATATTGCATCATAGTATTATTCAAAAAATGTTATTGGTCATTTATTAAAATAGTAAAAACTAACACATATTATTTTTTTTAATGAAAAGAAATAATTATTTTTATAAGTGGAAGTATAAAGGATACCTAAAACTAATATATAGGTGTTTTTTATAAGAAATGTACACTAAATTGACTCACATGAGAATTTCATGTGGAGATATTATTTATATCTATGAAAAAGCTCACGATAGTTGTGTAAATAATATTTAGACTTTAAATCACTAAATTATCTTATATAAAGAATATTGTGTTTTAATCTTATTACATGTTATCTTAATCAAAGAAAAAAAATAGTATAAATTAGATATAATATGAACTATATAAATATACTTGAATGATCAAGAGATAATTCATTATTCTAAGTGAATTAAAAAATATATTTTATCTATTATCAAATGATATTGACTGATAAATTTTTGGCTAAGGTGGAATGGGATTTAAAAAGAATTTCAAATCTTATTTACACAATCAATAATTATTATATAAAGAATAAACATGATTTAACATGACAAACATATTTCATACATTAATGTTAAATCAAAATATTATTGATAAAATAATATTAATTATACTGAAAAACCATTAACTGAAAGGTTAAGTCAAACAACTAATAATTTTTCTAATATTTAGGGGATCATGACATGATATACTTGATTTTAAAATATAAATTAATCAATTGTTTAATTGATAATAAATTAAATTATTTAATTTATTTAATTATAATTATAATTTATATTTGGACCAATATATTAGGAATCAAATGGATCACATACTTTAAAAATTACTAGTTAGAAATTAAACTATGATAATTTAATTAAGTATAACTTGATTAAAATATATTTTAGAAATTAAAAATAATAATATAATTAATGCGTGATTATATTCATAAATTTAAACAAATCAAGTAAAGACTTAATTAAGTTAAATTCTAAAATTATCCTGAATGAATATATAAATATTAAAAGCTTTTTTAGATTTCTCTATAAATAATAATAATGCCTATTATTTTTTAGAGGTTGTTATTAGATTAAAAAATTTATCACTGCTAATTCATGTAAATTACTATTGAAAGCCGAATAATTAGATAATTTATGATTTGCAACAATTTAATTTTTAAAAAACTATTCAAAACAAAAAAAATTCAGAAAATAAATATCCAAGTAACTCTAAATTTATCTCACAAAATCCTTTATGATATTTGAAAACCAACACTAATTAACTGTTATGTGGAAAGTGTTAAATAAAATATTTTCAATCAATATCTTACTTAAAAATTTCCATCCAATGAAAATCTTCAGGTCAACTAGATGCAATTTGTGTTAAACTTTTAACCTCGAAGACGCGATAAATTCTCTTACTTGAACTGCTCATAACTTTGGTGAGGTATACTTCCACGGCCTTCTTCCTCAGAAGCTATTGAGGAAGGAGTAAATCGTTAATTCCTGAAAGCTGCCACAAAGACCTGAGCAATTCTTAAAAGTGTGTGTTCCCTTCCCTTTTAACACTGTACCGATATTTCTTTAATCCTGGTAAGAAGATGATCAGTGCACGGATCATCATAATGCATGGGATTTCAAATCCAAAACTCCTACTAAGATTGTCTTGAATGTATGTTAAAACCAATTGTGATACTAAGATGCCTGAACTCATAAAAAAATACCACCAATTGAAGAATGAGTTTTTGGCTTTGCACTATTTGGCGTCTTGTCTACCAAATTGATCTGCTTCAAAAGCCTGGACACAAGGCTTGTGCCCACATTGGCCAAGTGCTACTAGATAGAGAGCAATAAGTAATAAAATCACTAGCAGAGTATTACAAGAACAGGACATACTGTCACTTTGACACTCAGATGTAGGAAGCATAGCTGATAGAGTCAACAAGCGAAGTGTTAGGTTGGTTGTCATTTCATGTGCAACAAATGGACGGCACCAACCATTGACTATTGGCAGCCACCATTGTTGAATGAGTTAGAGTTGGTGACCACCAATGTTGACAACAAACCAAGAAGAGCCTCCATGAATGCTTATAAATAGAGGTATATGTGAGAAAGCAAAATGTGAGAAGGAAAAGAGTCAAAGATGTGAGAAATGTAGGAGAGAGTGGGTTGTCATTGCAGCACTAAAAAGAGAGAAATAGAGTGAGGTTGAGAGTTGTCAAAGAGGGGATGATTCCTCCTCCTCTATTGTTGTAAATCTTGTACTCTCCCTACATAATGCAATGGCTTCTCCCGTGGATGTAGGCGGTTTGCCGAACCATGTAAAATATTGTGTCTCAGTGTGCTTCTTCTCCTATGAGCAAACATCAATACATCACCGGTCGGAATTCCCAACAATTGGTATCAGAGCACATGGTTCAAAGTGGTGTTTGATTTTGCTCAAAAATAAAAGTTGTCAAAATTATGTTTTGACCATACCACTGTGTAGAGGAGGAAGAGACGAAGCCACTAGTGAAAACCACGTCAAGATCGGACGTTGGAAACCGCCGCACGCGTCGACAGGTGACTGGACACGTGCGCAGACGCGCGCCACGTGTCACACTTGTCTTCTTCACCCGAATGGGCTGACCCGACCCGAATACCAGAAGATCCGACCCACGCGCAAGATCCGGATGATGACGACATCATTATAATGTCACAGTTTCGTCAGCATAAACAGGTGGCATGACATGTCAGCACTAGTCAGCAGCCACGTCAGCCAAGAGTGAGCTGAGCCAAATCAAGCTGAGTTGAGCCGCGAGCTGAAGGACAGGATTCTGTGTGGCGGAGTCTATGTGCAACCGGTTCTGAGGTTGAATTTGGGTCGTTTATCAGGCCAGAATTATTTTGATCAAATCTTAGCCGTCTAAAGTGTGATTTGGATGATTTCAGACTTGTTTTCAACTAATTTGATCATTCTAGATGCAATGGTACGATCCGATCATTGAGATTGAGACTAAAAATTAGCAATGGTGAATTATTGAAGAGAGATTACCCGATTAGGAGGTATGTGATCGTCATCATGGTGGCCAATAGAGATGAAGAAGAAGAAATCTCACATGTTTGCCCAATTACATGTGTTGACCTATTATGTTCAAAATTTTAATTGCCTTGAAGGAAGGCAAAATTGGGACACTCTGGACACCCGATCATGTGGACAATTTGAGGTGGAGAGTGAAATTTGATGAAGACAAATCTTGACGAATCTGAGCACTAGTAGTCTCGTCAGATGTTGAGAAATCAAGTATAAAACCAGGATACTCCAGATCACTTGTAAAGGAAAGTCGCAACAAAGCTAGCAAATGGTTGTATATATGAAAAGACAGTACGATGGATAGATATGGCCTAAGAAGTTCTGGCTTGGAGATTGGGTTTTAAGCGGGACAGTTATAACCCCTCCAATCTTTCCTGAGAACTTGCTTAGTGGAAGGATTATCCATACAGTACTATTTTCGTATATGTGGCAGTTTGTTATGAAACTGTTGAAGACTAGCAGGATGATGACAAAAAGGAACAGTTGGATTCCATATGATCAAGGATCTGATGGAGTGGTGATTTCTTAAAGGAAGTTAGATTCGGTAACTATAATTTCTCGAGGGGAGAAATGATGAAGACCCTGATAATGGAAGAGAAATACAGCAAATGGATAAAGATTGGCACCCTATTTTGACTTGGGTAGGTGTTGTGACAGGATGAGCTGCTGTCAAACATAAGTAAGGAATAGGGAGAAATCTGGAGAATAGAAAATGCACGAGGACACACGGAGATTATGCAGGAGTACTCGGAGAATCCAACGAGGTACTATAATAAGACAGCAGGTGCAAGAAGAATAAGTGTTCCCAGATGAAGCTCAAAGTAGAGACTGTGTGAAAAAGTTATACAACAAGAAGTCTCTTGTGCTCTTGATAAAGGCAACAAACGAGGACCTTTTCAATGCATGCAAGGATGGAAAGATGAGCTGTTGCAAATGCACCTAATTGAGGGGGTGCAAATGCCTGTGATAAAAGGCGAAGACACCAAAGAGAGTTGGTGTAGGTGGAGCTGTCAAATGCAATGATAAAAGACGTAGAAACTCCAAACATAAAAATCGAGGTGGAGGATTGCAAGGAGTATACCGCAACTTTCTCTTTCTATGTAATCAGTGGTAAAGAATTTATAAAGCCATTTTGAAGCATCTCAATTGAAGGAGGATGTGACTGCTTATAAAAGGCGAAAACACCTTAACGAGAAGGTGTGAGGGCTATGAGATGAGCCCATGATCAAACCGCCGCATGATAACGAGCGGAGACACCTCAGGAGAAGGTGTAAGGGCCGTGAAAGGAGCCCAGTTTAGAACGCCCCAGAGCCAATGTGATGACTAGGTATGAGTGGACAAATACATATATGGATAGCCAATGAAGTGGCTATGATGAGTATGGAGACAAATGCAAGATTGATTTTCATGGATATTGTCCTCATGCTAAAGATCAATGAGCTAGAAAATATTTTTCTTGGACAATAAGTGGGTGACTTATGGAGCATTAAGACGCTGCTACTATGAAGGAGCAGAGGGCATGCGCAGGTTCAAGGAACAAGTTGACTTGTCAAGGTAGTGAGCTCAGTGAAGGCATTGTAATACTCAGAGTATCAAGACATATATGGATCAACCTTTAATGGGTTTCCCTCATGGTAAAAGGTGGAAAGCTACCTGGACTCTTAAGACCAAGAGCGAAAGACTCACGGAGAAGTAAGGCGTGGTTCCTAGGATAGAACAGAGGGCAGGCGCAACTCCTGGATGAGTAGACTCTTGGAAGAGTGGTGAGCTTGTGATCATATTGAGATATTCAGATAATGACTATCGCACTTGAAATATCCGTTTGAGGGGGTGTTATAAGCCTTGATGTAAGGCTTGATGAATCATTCCGGATCGAGCATGATTGATACGCTCGAAGGGGAATGTTGTTCCAGAGACAAGCATTAACATTATTCAGATGTGATGTGGCAGACCATCTGGTTGTAGTGATCCTTTTGTGTGAGAAAATGTGTGCTTTAGTTACTCTAATGATTGAAAGGTTTGACAAGTACTTGTAAACTTGGTCACAAATGCTCTCAGAATGGAAAGCTTGGAAGAGCTGCAAGGTGCAAGCTTGTGTTGAAGAAGCAAGAGGATAGTTGCCCCACATAAATGGTAAAGGGGGTGATTGTTAGGTTGATTGTCATTTCATGTACAACAAATAAACGACACCAACCATTGACTATTGGCAGCCACCATTGTTGAATGAGCTAGAGTTGGTGACCACCAATGTTGACAACAAACCAAGAAGAGCCTCCATGAATGCTTATAAATAGAGGTATATGTGAGAAAGCAAAATGTGAGAAGGAAAAGAGCCAAAGATGTGAGAAATGTAGGAGAGAGTGGGCTGCTATTGTAGCACTAAAAAGAGAGAAATAGAGTGACGTTGAGAGTTGTCAAAGAGGGGATCATTCCTCCTTCTCTATTGTTGTAAATCTTGAACTCTTCCTACATAATGCAATGGCTTCTCCCGTGGATGTAGACGGTTTGCCGAACCACGTAAAATACCGTGTCTCAGTGTGCTTCTTCTCCTATGAGCAAATATCAGTACATCACCGATCGGAATTTCCAACACCAAGTCTCTACAATTACATTCAAAATATGACAGAAACTTTAAACCCAAAGCTGAACAGCATAAGTTTATTAATTTCCAGGAATCATGAACAAATTGTTTACCCACTCCTCAAGAACAGAAAAGAAAGGATAAGTATGTATTTGGTGTCTTAAAGACATTACACAATCATGCTGACTATTTAATAGGGTAGGTTTAAAATCCTTAATTTACGTCCAGCCAATCCAAGTAGAGATCAAGAAACCAAACCTAAAGGAAGATGTTATCAACCTGTGCAATCAGGTTTGGTTTCAATGAAAGAAACTAAATATTGATGGAAATATATTAAATTGGAATCTAGCATAGATTCATATATTTATATAAAAAAAATGTTAGTGCAATTAGTTTTGCTTGTATTATTGATAATTGTTAGTAACCCAGATAACACAAATATTCATTATGAATTTTTCGATTTTGTTGTATAGGTTTTTTCTACAGGAGATCATGACTCCTCATGAAGCATTATTGGGTTACATAATCTTTCTATATGAAGCATTATTGGGTTACATAATCTTTCTATATTGAATAGGTTCTAGTATTGTTTGTATTGTTTGATAAATATTCATAAATATATTGCATGTAAATAAATTGGAAGGCGATGTACCCATATAAAAGTGTGAATAGAGATGGTGTACCAATATATTTTTTAATGAAATTGTTGAATTTTAAATTTAAGGTGGTTCTCATGGTTTTATAAAAATACATTTACTCTTTCATTTCTGTAGTCTCTATAATCATGAAAAGATGGACACAAATAAACTAGCTTTTTGTTTAACTTTTTATATACAACACCATTAATGGAAGTCGTGAAAAAATCTCAGACTAAATTTAAGCTTTCCACAATTATGTCCTAGACAGATAGGTGACAAATGAATATTTCTCAAAATATACTTACTCTTAATTATTAAAAAAATAAATTAAAGAACTCGAACAAAGAAAATTCACACTCGCAAGACCGCAGCAGGCAAGTTCTCATGTTTTCAACTAATGGTGTCCAAAGATTTCGAACTTGATTCATTAAGCGATACAATCATGATTTATTGCACAAATCAAATACCAAACAGGCCTTGGCACATGAAGTAAATGAAGAACAAGAATTACGCCGTAGTTTCACGTTCACATACCAAAATATACTACATTTTGAAGCGTAAAACAAAGAGTGAACTTGAAACATCCTAGGCTGCTTCCCTGATGCGGGTAGTGATCTGGGTTCAAGATCAACAATTACAATCATGCTAAGAGAACATTCCATTTATAGTTTATACAGTGCCTCCCCTATTATAAATGTAAGATTTTGCAAAGCATACATAAACAACCAACTGTACTGCACTCAACCCAGCTAGCAGCCAATAGAAATAATCAAGATGAGCCCGATTCAGATTATTAGCAAACCAGCTATATTGGCCATCCCCACCAGTTGCTTTCTCGATGATAGAGATAAGAAAGCTGCTTAGAAAGCTTCCAACACCAAAGATACTAAGGTAGAGTGAAAGACCAACACTCCTCAAGTCACTGGGGACCTGATCATAGAAAAACTCTTGCAGGCCAACCATGGTAAACGCTTCGGCAACTCCAAACAAGACATATTGAGGAATTAACCACCAAACACTCATTGGAATCGTCACATTTGGCAGATCAACTAGTCCATGTTCCTGGGCAGTTTTGAGCCTCTTCATCTCAACGAGAGCAGCAACAATCATAGCCACAACAGATATAAACATACCACTTCCAATTCTCTGAAGCATTGTGATGCCAGAGGGTTTTCTGGTTAAAGCTCTTGCTATAGGAACAAGGACACGATCATAGATTGGAATGAAGAGTACAATGGAGAGGCTGATAAAAGATTGAAGCGAAGCCGCTGGCAAGTCCAAACTGGGTGAAATCGATCTATCCATAGTAACTCCTTGCTTAGTGAAGAAAGTTGAAGTCTGTGCAAACACTATAGCAAATACCAAGCACGTAGCCCATATTGGAACAAGCCTAAGTAATGCCTTTGCTTCTTCAACATCACCAAGGGTGCATACCTTCCCATCTTCCTTTGAGCCATTTGGTGCAAGCAGGGCTTTGTTGAGGAACCTGTTACATTAGAAGATCCAAATTGCTATCTCAGAGGTGCTATGTGGAGCAAAGTAATTCAGACTGTTTCATGTAAATTTCATCACTCCAAGTTCTTATGCTAGAAAAACCAGATGAGATACTGTCAGTAAAACACCCTAGAGTCATTTTACGTGGTGAAATATAGGAGTTCCCTCACTACAACATTCAAGTTTCCTGTTCTCTAAACTATATGGCTATGAATCAACAAGCACTTGAAGTCAATAAAGCATCTTGAAGCCATATCAAACGGTAGTTGTTCCCAACCCAGCAAACAACAATTCAAATGCTTGAAGATCGTGCTCTCACAGTGCCTCATAGCTAAGATCTTCAACCAACTGGCAAGAACAGAAAACAACCTTTGTTGAATGCCTCCAGAAACATAAATCAAATGCATTTCAGAAGTTATGTAAATCATTTTACGGACTGAACACTATATTTATTATGCATAAAAAACAATTATACAGCCTAATAAATTATGGGTGAATATACCTTAAGGATCTCTCCACTGACTAATTTAGCTTTTGGGCTTGGAGTTTTAACATGGTAAATTTTGTTTATAGACTTCATGCCTCAGCCCCTTCAATTTTTTATCCTGGTTGTGGATCCATTTATCTCAGTTTCTATTGACTTCTTTAATTATAACATTTAGCGCTATTGGGTTTGCATGCAAGGAAGCAATGTTCAATGCGGAAGTCATACATGTGTTTGGGACAAAATACAATACAATTCAATGTAATTGCTACATGGAGCTGAAGGACCTTTCCACCTACTAACCAGTACTTTTGGGTTGGGTGATTTAAAAATTGAAAATTATAAAGAAGCTAGTAGTTTTCTACATGAATGTTTAGAAGAATCGCAGATCTTAAAACTATTTCCAGATAGGATATTAAGTACTTTGTGAATCCAAAATGGTTAAAAATAAAAAGCCTAAAAAGTTCTTTTGAAGTGTACTTAAAAGTTTCCTGACTACTTTGATGCATTTGTATTTACTTATAAATCGTAAAAAAGGGCAGATGCTATTTACTTAAAAGTCTCTTACTTGTACTGCTCAGAACTTTGGTGTGGTAGGGTTCCACGGGTTTCTTCCTCAAATGCTATTGCAGAAGGGGTGGTTCTCCAATTCCTAATCGAAGACACAAAAACCCAACCAATCCTCAGAAATGCGCTTTTCTCATCCCCTTTTATACTATATCGATACGTCCTAGTGCCAAGTAAGAAGATGACAAGTGCAATAACCATCACAGCACAAGGGATTCCAAATCCAAGACCCCAGTTAAGATTGTCTTGGATGTAGTTTAAAACCAGCAATGTTATTACTGTTCCGGCACACATGAAACAATACCACCAATTGAAGAAAGAGCTTTTTGCTTTGGATTCCAGAGGGTCCTGTCCATCAAACTGATCCGCTCCAAAAGCCTGAACGCAAGGTTTGTGCCCACTTTGGCCAACCGCTACTAAATAGAGAGCAAAGAAGAACAAAATCAGTTGAAATGGAACCGGAGAACTTGGCAAATCAGTGCTTCGGAAGCCAGCAACAGCAGCGCCGGAAGGAAGTAGAGCTGATAGAGTCAACAAGCCAAGTCCCTTTAACAATGGAGAGAGAAACTTTGTTAAACAAAAACAACTGATAATTGCAAGTCCAAAACTGAGCATAATGCACTTCGCAAAGACATATCATCAAGGAACAAAACCATGGTTAAGTATATCATAGATTATTATCATTAGCTAGTGTCTTAAGCACATTAGTTAGTTAAAGCTGTCTGAACGTCCCCGGTCTTGATTCATGCAATATTAGAGAGAGAGACGGGATGTTTTACCAAAATGTAAATAAGCGAAGCGAAAATGATGGTTCTGTATCTGCCAAGAAAAGAATCAGCAACAAATGCACCTAACAAGGGCAGCAACGACACCGTGCCCGCCCACACATTCACGTTCTCCGCCGCAGTAGCCGTTGATTGACCCAACGGGCCGGTCAAATACGTAATTAAGTTGGAAGAAATTCCATAATACGCAAATCTCTCTGCAACTTCCACACCTTCACTTCCATAAAGAAAAATATGTATATATAAATATAAGAAATTAAATAAAAATGAGAAATTTTAAAATTTGTTAAATAATTTACCTATGATGAAAGATGCGGATCTCCATCCACCAGAATTGGATCTATAAGCGGGTCGGCCCTTAGAGTCAACAGAGCCATCAACGATGTCGTATGAGAGGAGTGGTGTTTGGTTAAAGGAGGACATGGCCTTCTCTCTCTCTGGTGTCTGTTCAGCTATTGTTAGCAGCCACCGCAGCTGTTATTATTATTGTCCTTCTCTCCGATTGAGTGGCCCTCAGAGTTTTGCATTTCTTTCTTTCTTGCGTAAACTTTATTTGGGTCCCTATAGATTCAGCAATATTTCATTCCTATCTCTATAATTCAAACTAATTTCAATGCTACCACTAATCATTAAAATAGCCTGCATTTTCAGTTTTTGTTTTTTCAGTTCGTGTTTTACGACTCATTGTATAAAATGAAGTTAATGAAATTAGAATGATAGAATAGAAAAAAAAATATTAAAATATTATTTAATTTAATTAATTTAATCTTTCAAAATGAAATAAAAAATTAATTAAAATAAAAAATAAAAAAATAACCTGAGTTTAAATTTTGATTTGGATTATAATATCAATCAAGATAATTTTTATAAAAAATAAATTATAAAATTTAAATCTTAATTAAACTAATATTAAAAATTAAAATTACAAAAATTAATTACAAAATATATAAAAATTAATTTATATTAACTCGTTAAAATTATAACATAAACTATAAAATTATTATAATTGTGTAAGTATTAAATCAAAATAAATTATTAAATTTAATTTATAAAAAATTTAATAATAATAATAATCGATTGAATAGGGTAGTGCTATGTGAGAGCCTCCTCTAGATGTATTTGCAAGTGTTATTTTTCTTCAAAATAGAGAGTTCAATCCAACCTCTTAATAATCTCTTAATAATTTATCCAGAAATCAAAACAAATTTACAAATGACTTCATGGTAGGACGCGACCACATTTGCTAGTTAGATTAAATTAATTAAAAATATATATAAATAAAGTTAAATGAATACAAAATTGTTTTCACTATCAATTACAATAATAATAATTTATAATATCAGATTTTTTTATTTTTTTATTGTTTTAGTTATTATTTTTTTTAATTTAGTTCTTATATATTTATGAAAATTTAGAAAACATAATTTATTTTAATTTATCTTTATATATGATTAGTATATTAACCTAAATTCATTCAATCTTTTCATTATTTTTTAATTAATTTTTTTATTTTTATCTTTTAATATTAAATTATTTAATAATTAAATTTTATGATATTATTTAACTTGCTTTCAAATGCAATTACTCGATACAAGTGGATATAAGATTTTATAATTAGTTTTGAATAAGCACAGATTGAATTTTCTTATCTTTTTTATTTATATATTTTTTAAATATTTATTTTTTAATATTTTATTTATTATAAATTGAATTTCAGTTTATCATTACATTTTTATTTGATTTATTAAAAATTAATCTTCAGATTTTTTTTACTTTTTTTTATGAAAATATCTTAATATTATATTTATCATTACAGAGTTTATAAGTTAAACTAATTTATTTAGAGTTTATTTATTGTTTAGTTGTTTTTTTTTGTTTTTTTAATTCAATCCTAATAGTATTGAGTTATTTAATAATTTAAAAAGGTTAGGTTAGGGATTTTTTACCTTTATTTCAATTGTTTTTTTATTTATTTTTTTGTTTTTATATTTTATATTTATAATATTTAAATTAATAATTGAATCAATAACTCAAATTTTAAAAACAATTTTTTAATATTTTTTTTTGTCAATATATGGACACAAATCTAGTAGAATATACATGTTATTGATTGAAACGAAAGAGAATTACTGAATAATAATTCAGTTTGATTAAAAATTAGTTGAACTTGAATGGTGAATATGCCATTTATATTTTTCTATGGAAATCAAAATATTATAGACACAAATCATAGACCCAACCAAACAAAGAAAAATTCTTGAAAGGAGAAGGTTTTTTGCTTGAAATATATAGATGCTTAAAATCTTAATCAACTTAATTTAGGATATAAATTGCTCATAATCTTCATTATCAATGATTAATCCCAAAAAATAGGAAAAACAAATGTATAATCATTAAGATGATCAACTAGGTTTGATTTTGAACATAATTATTCACTTCACTGTATCCAATGGTGAAAATTAAAAATTGCTGGGTCAATGTGCTGGTTCAAAGATAAATACATGGCCTGTCCTTTTGAAAGAAACCATATGAAGGGCCTCGGTGGTGTATGGAGTTTTGTGTTTGATTTTGTTTAGGACTGGTTCTTTGTTTAATTTACCTAAAAACAAAGTTCCTATTAAATAAAAAGCCCTAAACCTAGCCTGGCATCCCAGTAGTCCGAGGGTCATAATAAGCTAGGAACGGGCTTTAATAATAGGCTCAGGTAACCGGATAAAATTATATATATATATATATATATATAAAATATAAATTAATTTATATTAACTTATTAAATCTGTAATTTAAAATATAAAATCAGAATAATTCTATTAAAAATAAATTATAAAAAAATCCTCAATAAAACCCTTATTTAATAAAAAACAACAACATAACAACCCAAATTACACTTGAAATCCCTAATTTTCTCCACCTGAAAATCTATGTTCAATTATTAAACTTGCATGTTTTACATTAATTGCTCCAAATCAAGAATTATTACCTTGTAATATGAAGAATTGAAGAAGAAGAATGAGAAGGATTTCCTTAGTTTCTCCCCTCCTTCCCTTCTCCTCAAAATTTTCCAATTCTCCTCCTCCTCCCTAGCTTTAACTCCCTCGATCTTGTGCAAATAACCTCCCTCAATCTTCCAACCCTCCTTTTTTATCCATTTGATCTAGAGCTTTTGTGCAATTTATGGAGATTTTGCAAGAAGTTTAAAATTTCCTCTTCCCATCTCTTAAGATGCTGAGGCCGGTTGCTCTTGTGGAAGCCAAATGGCATTTTATATGCTATAAAAAGTCTTACAATTACCATATTTCCCTTTCAGTTGGATTTCAAGGGTTTTTTGTCCAATCGGTTACCCTTTCGCGGTACACTTTAACAATCAATCATACACAAATCTATATTTAAATTATTAAACACTACCTTAATTTAGATTTAATTTTTTTTAAGTTATTTTAATTTTATAATTTAAATTTGATAAGTTAATTAATTGAATAAAAAAAATTATCCTCTTCTAATTAATATTTTTATTATTATTTTAAATTAGTTTGATTAAAAATTGAACTTTAATATTTTTTTTGTTTTATTTTTAATAATATTATTATAGTCTCATGACCCGAATCGTAGATTTTACAAGCTAACTTGGGTTGATCCAAGTTGATCTAATATATTATTTTTTTAATATTAAAAAAATTTATTGACTTAAAAAAATTTAATCAATTTTTTTAAATTATTTTTGAAATTACTAAATTATTTTAGTTAGATCAAGTTAATCTTGACATAGTAACTTTCTTTTACTTTTAAACAAAATTGATCTGACATATACATACTGCAAGTAAAATTTGGTATTCCCTAAAACATTATGATGTTGGTTTTCTTTCTGTTTATAGTGAAACAACTTAATTTTTTAAAAATAAATCCCTTTTTTTAAAAAAAAATAATTATATATTTTTTTTAATTTTATTCTTTAATATTTCATTGATTTTATATTGTTTTTTATAATTGTTTTTGGTTTTTTTTCAACGAGGTTATTAAAGTCTTGAAGAAACATCTTAATATTTATCTAATATTCAATTTTTAAGAATCTATTTTTTCATAATATCATTAAATTAAAAATAATTTTAAAAAAACATTAAACCTAGTTAAAACTATGATACAAGTTGCAAGTTTAGTGAGTTAACCTGTAAAGACTGGGTTAAAATCCAATATGTTATCATCTCGATATTGAAATAATATATCATTTTTATTTTTTTTAAATCAAACCATGCTTTTTGTGGTAGTTTGGGTTGTTTTTTGACCCGACAAGTTAACTGAGTCATGTAAAATTAACTCATATACAGATTAATTTTAAACCTAAACTAGATAAGAAGTCGAGTTAAGAAATTTCAAGGTTAATCTATTAGATCTAGTTTAATAACAATATAAATTATTATTATTTTAAATAATCTTTCAATGTTTTTTTTTTCTTTCAGTAGAATAGTTTTTGACTTTTTCTTTTTATTAATCTCATCTCTCAATATTTGATTGATTTTGAATTGATCTTTATAATTTGTTTGAGTTTGCTTTTATAAGGTTATTGTAATCTCAAAAAAATAACTTGATATTTGATTGATGCTCAATTATACAAATGTCTATATTTGTTATCATATCATTAAGTAAAATATAGTTATAAAAAATGAAGTTGTTAAATATAAAGGAGTTTATGATCTGGATCGTGAGTTTGGTGGGTTAAGTCATGAAGTCTGAATTCATATAATATGTTGTAATCTTAATATTAAAAAAAAAAAAGATGCAATCCATAATTTTTTTAAAGTCAAATCATGTCTTTTATCAGTCAATCAGGTTATTTTTGCAACCAGATCATGTTAGAGTAACTCCTACGATATTAATTTTAAATCAATTCTAGTAATGATTAAGTCGGGAGAATTTAAAATTGACCATCTAGATCAAATTTAATTACAATAATGAGATAGTGTTTAGAATTGTGATAGCAACTGTTTTTTAAAGTATTTTAGCTTGGAAATATATTAAAGTAATTTTTTTATTTTTTAAATTTTATTTTTGATATTAGTACACCAAAATAATTTAAAAATATTTTAAAAAATTATTTAAAAAAAACACGGTATTATCACATAAGCAAACTCGCCTTAACAATTCTATAAAACCTAAAAAAACTTTAATTTTTAAAAATTATTAATCCAACCCGCAATGTATTGCAGGACAGAAAACTATTACTATACTATTTGCATAAGATAATTAATTTTGCTAAATAAACATATTTCTTCAATTCATTTACTTCGGTCTCCTTATAGAACAGTATTTGTAATTACATAGTGAGAAAGTATTTGGTAATGCAGTTAAAACTATATTTTAAAAAAATTAATTTTTTTAAATAATTTTTTTATATTTTTAAATTATTTTAATGTAAAAAATTACTTTTTAAAAAAATATTATTTTGATATATTTTATAAAAAAAAGATATTTTAAACCTCAATCACTACCACACTTACAAACACCCTATAAATGCTTATAACTAGTAACTGCACACAAACACCCTATAAATGCTTATAACTAGTAACTGCACGGTTAGTCACATATTATTAAGGGATCATTTAAAAACGTGATCTAGCTCGTGTTTTCAAAAAAATAAAAATAAAATTAATATGTTTTAATATTTTTGGATCTTTTTGATGTTTTGATATATTAATGTAAAAATTAATTTTTAAAAAATAAAAAAATTATTTTAATATATTTCTTAATAAAAAATACTTTAAAAATTAACCATAACAAATACACCGTTTATTTTTTGTATTTATGAAGCATTTTTTATTTTTTTTCTTTTAAATTATTGTTTTTATAATCTTAGACTGAGAAATCACTGCATTTATGCTGCGCCTCCCCTGCTATAAATGTAAGACTTTCCAAAATACAAGAAAGCAACAAACTGTACAGCACTCAACGCAGCTAGTAGCCAGTAAAAGTAATCAAGATGTGCCCGATTCAGGTTATTGGCAAACCAGCTATAATGACCTTCCCCACCGGTTGCTTTATCAATGATGGAGATAAGAAAGCTGCTTAGAAAGTTTCCCACGCCGATGACACTGAGGAAAAGAGCAAGACCCACGCTCCTTAATCCACTTGGGACCTGATCATAGAAAAATTCTTGCATTCCAATCATGGTGAACACGTCAGCAGCACCGAGCAAGACATTTTGAGGAATTAGCCACCAAGCACTCATGGGAATCGTCACCTCTGGCGTATCCACTAGTCCATATTGCTGAGCTTTCTTGAGCCTCTTCACTTCAACTAGAGCAGCGACTACCATGGCAAGAAAAGATAAATATACCCCAGTACCGATTCTTTGTAGCATTGTAATGCCAGAAGGTTCCCCAGTTAAAGCCCTGGCTACAGGGACGAAGGCACGATCGTAGATTGCAACTAAAACAACAACCGTGGCAGGAATAAATAATTGAACTGAAGCTGCAGGAAATTCGAGATCTGCTAAAACTGATCTATTCATGGTTATGGCTTGCCTAGTAAACAAAGTTGCGGGCTGTGCAAACACAATTGCATATATCAAGCACGTTGTCCATATCGGAACAAGCCTAAGCACTGCCTTGGCTTCTTCTACTTCTCTGAGGCTACAAACCTTGCTGTCTCCCTTCGAGTCATTAGGGTCAAGCAGGGCTTTGTTCAGAAACCTGCCACATTGGAAAATCGAAAATTGCATTCTTAGAAAGTGAAAGTTTAGCTAAATTTTTGTTGCTTCACCCCTCAAAAAACAAGGTTCCCGCTGGCTAAATATCATGTTTTTTTTTTATTTGACAATTACAGGTAGTTGAGCATCTGCAGGCCCCTTTGAGACTCTGCAACTAATCAACCATGGCTTGGGACTTTGATACACCAGCCTCTGATGAACTTTTGCATCTGTTTATCCCTGGTCACTGGTTAAATATCATGTAGTGGACAACTCTATGAAGTGATAGAGTAAGGGTTTATCTGCATTCTGCAGGATAGGAATGTTACATTTATTTGGTATTAAACGTATTCTGATTTAATAAATTATGGATTTGTCTGCCTACCAGATTGAGAATGCTTTAACAAATCATAATGGTTTTTACCGAGTATTTCAATGGATGCTTCATTGATAACATTAAGCACAAGAAAACCTTGACATTTCGAATTAAAAAAGGCTTGTACTTCCAAAAGGCTCTTGATTTATCACAAAACTTCTTTCTGGTTGAGGTATCGTTAATATTCGCTTCTATAAAAATTCTGAAAAAGTCGTAACGTTAGTTCTCTCTTGCTTGAATTGCCCAGAACTTTGGTGAGGTTGGGCTCTGTGAGTTTCTTCTTCAAAGGCTACTGCAGTAGTGATTCGCCAATTCCTAAAAGTCGCAACAAAGACCCGACCGACTCCCAAAAACGCGTGTTTCTCTTCTTCCCTTCTGATACTATACCGATATGTCCTAGTTCCAAGTAAAAATATTGCAAGTGCCCCAGCCAAAATAAGACATGGGATCCCAAATCCCAGACCCCAATTAATGTTGTCTTGGATGTAGTTTAAGGCCGGTAGGACTACTATGAGGCCAGCATTCATAAAAAAATACCACCAATTGAAGAACGAGCTTTTGGCTTTGCGCTCCTCAGGGTCTTGTCCATCAAACTGATCAGCTCCAAAAGCCTGAACACAAGCCCTGAATCCACCTTGTCCAATTGCTACTAGATAGAGAGCAAAGAAGAACAAAATCAGAACTGGATCAGGAGAGCACGACCTGGCAGTATCGGAACTTTGGCAGCCAGAAGAACCGAGAGCAGGAAGAACAGCTGATAGAGCCAGCAAGCCAAGTCCCTGTGAATTGAGATTACGTTATAGATGCCCTTATGTTCAGACTATCATGAACAGTTACGTTAGCAAATATTAGACAATCACAAGCAAACTGTCACGCCTCTGGGAAAAAAAAACCAGGAGAAAGAAAATCTAAATACTTACCAAGATGTAGATAAGCGTAGAGACAACAATGGTTCTGTATCTACCAATGAAAGAATCAGCAACAAATGCACCTAACAAAGGCAGTAACCATGCTGTTCCAGACCAAACATTCATGTTCTCTGCAGCAGTAACCGTTGACTGTCCTAAGGGCCCTGTCAAATACGTTATTAAGTTCCCTGCTATCCCATGATATGCAGACCTCTCTGCAACTTCCACAACTGCATGCGCAGACTAGCTGGGTTAATTTACATCAAACTAAATACCAAATATCTTTTGAGTGATGTTTAGTTTGGCTACCAGCACATACCTATAATAAAAAGTGTGGATTTCCATCCTCCAGAATTGAATCTGTAAACCGGACGGCCTTTGTAGTCAACAGAGTCTTCCACAGGGTTGTCCAATAACAGCGGAGTTTCGATGGCCATATCTTTCTGCTAGCACCATCCACACCTGACACCACCGCTCTCGATAATCGATACAGTGTTTAAAATCCTATCTTAATGTCAGCCATTATTGATGGGCATGGGCTCACCATTTCAGTGCTCTTCCACGTATTAAAATAATTTAAAAAAAAAACTTAAATTTTAACGATTTCTATTTAAAAAACAATCCTAAAAGCACACTAAGGCTGGGCATCGCACCGCCGCCGCCAGATATATGCGCCCTGTTTGCATAGCACAGCCTTCTAGGTTCATTTTCTATTTTTCTTCTTTCTCTCTTTTTTTTCTTTTTTTTTTTAATTATGGATTTTTATTTGGGAAAGAGATTAACAAATCTAAGGCTAGCTTGAAATATTAATTAAAAAAAGACTAATGCAGGCTATTCACGCGTCATCATCCTGCACGCCACTATTCAGGAGGCATACGAGGAGTATTCTGGTGGCCTAAAACTGTTGATTACCATCTCATCCGATGCATAAGGTAGTGGTGCACGTCTTGGAGTGGTGTGTTTGTTCTGACTGATAGCAGTTCAGTGGCAATTGATTTGTTTCTCCTCTCTTTTTTTCTTTCTTATGAGCTTGCTTGATATTTATGCGGAGTTTTTAAAAAATCGTGTTATCTAAATTGTATTTATTTTAAATTTAATTTTTATTATTTTAATTTTTATTTATTTTAATTTTAATGTTTTTTAAAATGTTTTTCTTTTTAATTTTATCCCTTAACATTTAATTTTTATATCCAATTAAGTCTTCATTTTTTTAATCGTAATTTTTTAATTCTTAATATTTTTTTTATTTTTTATTTTAGAATTTTTTTTTGTCCTTCAAAATTTTATTTAATTTTCAATTTTAATCTTTATTTTTTTATTGCTCTTATTTTATTATTTTTTCATTTATTTTTTTAATTTAATTCTTAATTAGTTTCTTTCAATTATTTATTGGGCAAGATTTAGTTTTTATTATTTTAATTTAAATTTTTTATTTTATTTTTTTATAATTAAAAATTTTACTTTATAATTTTTACTTTATAATTTTTTCATTCTTTTCATTCGTAAAGTAATTTCAATATCATGATCCAATTTACCAGTTTTGAATTTTATAATTTATTTTTATTTTATTTTTATAAAATTTTCTTTATTTCTCATCTTGAATTAATTTAAATTAACTTAATTTTTTTAAAATTATTTTTTATAATTTTATCATTTATTATTTAATCCCCAAACATTATGATCTTTCACGCCGGTCAAGTTAAAAAGCTTGTTTTTTTTGTTTAAATTAACTTGAAATTTTTTAAGTCTTTTTTTAATAATTTTTAAATCCCAATCTGATATTGGATCTTACAGGCTTATAAAATAAGGTTTGTGGTTTTTTTTAGTTTTATTATTTAAAAAATATCCTAATCTAATATCCGGATAACATGAAATTAACCTAAATTGATTTTATTATTGTCTAAACATATTTATTTATTTTTATAAAAAAATTAACCCGGCAGGCCACCACTGTAGTTCGAAACAACTATGCACCAATTGAAATAGACAAATACTTCCAAGTATTCTGATATCCAAAATTTTGCACTCAGTGACTACAATGTCCTCCAAAAAAAAATCCAACAAGCGACAACATAAAAACAAGCTCATCACTGAACTCATCGGTAACGACGAAGGGAGAGGGTGTTGTTTCTCTTCCAGTTTGCCCGGCGAGAGGGTCGAGCTTTGTGGTGCAAGTGTCCCCTGCCACGTAGACCTCTGTATTTCTTCCCAGCAGAGGTAAGGCCACGGAGCTCCCTGTGCTTTTGGACAGGATTGCAGAGCCAGTTGATTCTTGGGTCATTGCGGATGGCATTGTGGGCAACATCAACCAAGATTACCTCAAAGTACTTGTAAGTAGAATCCTGCATTGAAGACAATGCATTACTAATGCAAGTGAAGAGATAACAGTGAGAAAGTACAACTCTTAGGTAGGCTACGACTTGTGGTGAAAGTGACGAGTGAAATGAGACACATTCAAACTTAGCTCCCGAACCTCATTAATCCAGTATGAATTGAGAACCCTGAGACCCCCCAATTTCCGACCAGCACGCTCCTCTGCTACAGACCTCTTGCTTCGTTGAAACTTCAGTTGAGTAACACCCTGGTTTGTGGGCTTACCATATACAATACCCTTCGGAACAGGCCTCTTCCTCCCACCCCGCCTAACACGGACACGATAAACCACATAGCCCTAAAAGAAACAAACTACTTTCATTATCCATACAGATGTGCAAAGCAATAGACTTTTTTTTGTGTGTGGCAGCCATGCGCACTTCATCAAGTAAATATTAAGATGAGCTAAAGGAAAACGGGTAAGAATAGCAACTTTAATAGCTTGATTAAACAATGGTGCTACTGATCTCCATTTTTATATCTTCAACGTTGTAAGCAATCACCTAACTATCAAAATCACAAATTCTTAGTGTTCCATTAGAAGACAAACTGAAAGTTTGAACAGAACAAGTCAAGCAAAAATCAAACTTAATAATTTAACATCCAAGCAATTTCTTCTCAACCAACTAGGAGAACAAATTCAAGACATCAATAACAACAAATCCAGAATCCTATCTGATCGAGACAAAAATAATTTGACTACAGGAGAGCCCATTTGCTCGGATGATCGATTATTTTGATATTGCAGGTATCAGGAAGCATTCCACAACTGTAAGTAGACACTCTCTCGGGCAGGAATGAATATGCATCAAGAAGCTACTTAACCAGCAAGAATCACACAATGGAAATGAGAAACCTCATTGTTCAGAAACAACAACGTTAAGACAAGCACAAGCTGATTATGTCTATCAACATAGTGGCACAGAATTACACACATCGACCAAAACAAACTATGCCCCCTAAAACTTTGTGCCATAATCATCATAAACAGTAAATCTCGCACCTTAATCAGAAATAAAAACTTGAAATAACATACGAAGAAATAATTCTTTCATATTTAATGACTCAAAAAAAGTGTTACCTGCTTGGCCTTATAGCCCAACCGGCGAGCCTTGTCAGGGCGTGTGGGGTGCTTGACACGAACAATTGAAGGATGCTGACGGTACTCCCAGCACCTAACCCTTTGCAAAAACCTCATCACATCCGATTGTTTCTTCCTCCATAGCTCAGATACGTACTTGTAAGCCCCTATTTACATAAAGCCCACAAATAAAAATAAAAAAAAAACTTAAGCTCTTCACCACATGCTTACAAAATCTCTAGATTGAAGCAAAAACTTAAGCTCCTTATTTTCTGTGAAAATGAATTTATGTAATAACTACAAAGGTAATAGTTAGCTGATACAAAAGGAGAGATTTGCATTATTCATAAGTGGAAAAAACAAAAGGGTTAGTTTAGAGAGAGAGAGTACCCATTGGATCAGAGTAGATCAGCAACGGTGACTGGACGGCGGGGGTGACTGGGGTTTTTAGTTTACAAGATTAAAGGGGAGGGTTTGGCTTGGATCAGTGGAGAAAACATAAACCCTAGTATCAAAGCAAAAACTGCACAAACGAAATCTTGGCCGTTCATTTCTTTTTCTTGTTAGATATTCTTTTGTTCTGGTGGCCGAGCCCATTAATAGACCTAACCCATTGGAAAAATGGACAGGCCTCTCCTTGGTGTCGTACTGCCTGTAATGGGCTTGGGGCAAACACCCATAGCCGAGCAAGACCCAGATCATCATTTTGCTTAGAGTTAAAAAAATAAAAATAAAATGTATGAATTATTTGTTTATTTTTTAAGCTCAAGATTCATAAATATTTAAACCAAAAGAATATAATTAATATAAAAAAACGCCATATAATTTTTCAATGTTAGGTGAGGTGTCAATGTTAGGTGAGGTGGTAAATAGTATACATATGTTGTCTATTTTTTTCTAATTAAAATAACTAGAAAATTATTTTAGCAAGTTCTTGAAAAAAATTATTGTCACATGTTTAATCTCTAAAATAATAAGTTCTGAATATTTTGTTGTTTTTTAAAGTAAAGTAATATAATGATTATACTTTATGACATTTTAAGGAAATATTAGGCGTGATTTTTTTTAAGATGCATGTAGTACACAAAATGTATGAAGAAATTAAAATATAAAAAATTGGTGATGTTATATTAAAAAGATAGTTAAGAAGAAAACTTATTAAAAAAATTTAAATAATTGATTGTGTATTAAAAATTTAATATATATTATTCATTGACTTATATTTTAAATATGTGTTTTTAAAGAGTATAATGAATGACCAGAATAAAAAAAAAAAAAAAAACAAGGTAATTTTCTTGAAATGGTGAAACTTTTAACATAATACAATAAACAAGTAAGTGTTCTTGTTTGGGTAATACTCCACAAAATAATAAACACACCTTAAATCAAATTCCAATAGAAATTTTACATATTTTTACTAGAAATGTTCAATCTTTAATTTGTCATAAGATTGATAATGTAAAATCTTGTTTAATTATTGATAAAGCTTAAGATAAATCCAAAATAGAGCAAATAACCCTTGTTATTAGGTTTGTTGATAAAAGTAAATTTATACAAAAACAATTTTTAGATATGGTTCATGTTCAAGATATAACCACTTTAACTTTTAAGGAAAAAATTTCCTTTGTCTTATCTCATCATAATTTTAATGTAAAAAATATTAGAAGTTAAGGTTACAATGATGGTACTACTAATATACATGAAGAGTGAAATAGTATGTAAGTTTTATTCGTCAATGGTTATTCTTATACATATTATGTATATTACTTAGCTTATCAATTACAATTAGTTTTTATTGCTATAGTTAGATAAGTTCATACTTTCTTTCAGAATTTTATTTTTAGTGTTAACATTGTTAGTGCTTCTTGCAAATATAATGATAAATTATGGGGTTTTCAAGCAAATTGAATATTTAGTTGATATTGATGAGATTAAAACAAGTAAATAAACTAATTAAATAGTTGGTTTGCAACAACCTAGAGATATAAAAATATAGTTCACACTTTAAATTAATTTGCAGTTTGATAAAAATATATAAGGCAACTTGCTTGATTTTTAAAAATATTTCTTTAGCTAAATTTATTTATTCTCAAAGTGGTGATTCAACCTTTTTATTTAAGCTATTAATATCATTTGATTTTACATTCGTTTTGCATATAGTGAAAAATATTATAGAAATTATTGATGTGTTTTGCCAAGCTTTGCAACAAAAACCTTAAGACATTGTAAATCTTATATATTTGATGACTATTACAAAAGCTTTAATTCAAAAGTTAAGAGATAATTGTTGGAAAAATCTTTTAGAAGAAGTGACATCATTTTTTAAGCATCAAAACATTAAAGTTTTTTATATGAATACTTGTTTTTCTAATGTGGGAAGATCTTGTTGTAAAAACAATTATACATAATTAAGCATCTTTATCGAGTTGATATATTTAAAGTTATTATTGATCAACAACTACAAAAGCTAAATAATAGATTCAATAAGCAAGCGATCAAGCTTTTTTAATTTGAGCATAACTTTTGATTTTAAAAATAACTATAAATTATTTAGTGTTGAAGATATATGCTTATTTGTTTACAAGTTCTATCCTGAAAAGGTTTTTTACCAAGAAATAATTAATTTGAGATTTAATTAAAAAATATATCGTGATTGCTAATTTATGTCAATGATTGGTTGAAATTAAAAAATCAACAATTTATCCACTTATTGACAAGTTGATTCTATTTATTTTGATTCTTTTTATTTCGATACTAAACAAGCTTTATAATTATTTAAATTGAACAAGTTTTTTTAATAATGAAGATTGTTAAAATAAAACATTGCAATTGGATAAAGAATAATTTTCTTGCTAATTATTTAATTATTTATATAAAAAAATTACTGAATCATTCACAATTGATATGATAATCAATTATTATTATTATTATTTATTAGTATAGAGATCATTATATACTTGTAGTAAATTTTTAATATAAAACTAAATCAGTTTTTAATATAAAACTAAATCATGGATTATTTTTTTTGACAATTCATGTTCAATAAATTAAAAATATGTATTATATCTTGTTAAATTAGTATTGCTCCCCTAACAAATAATCCTAAAAATATATTATATCATGTTAAATTAGTACTGCTCCCATGACAAATAATCCTAGCTCAGCTCCGCTCCGCTCCTGCTTGCTCATGTGAACATCAAATTGGTATGATCGATTATCATTCTCAAAGTGATTGTAAGGAAATGGCTGTACATTTGCTATAGAATTAAAAATTTACAAAACAAATTCACATTTGACATAGAATGAGAGTAAGGAACAGTGCTTTTATATGGTGCTTCCCCTCTTATAAATGTAAGATTTTGAAAAATACAAGAAAGCAACCAGCTGAACAACACTTAAGACAGCTAGTATCCAGTAAAAGTAATCAAGGTGAGCCCGATTCAGGTTATTTGCAAACCAGCTATCATCACCATCCTTACCAGTTGTCTTGTCAATTACAGAGATGAGAAAGCCGCTCAGAAAGTTTCCTACGCCAATGACACTGAGGAAGAGAGCAAGACCTACACTCTTTAGTTCACTTGGGACCTGCTCATAGAAGAATTCTTGCAGACCAATTATGGTAAACACATCAGCAGCTCCGAGCAAGACAAGTTGAGGAATTAACCACCAACCACTCATTGGAATCGTCACATTTGGCATATCAACTAGTCCGTGTTCCTCAGCAGTTTTGAGCCTCTTCATTTCAACTAGGGCAGCAACTACCACGGCCAGAACAGATAAGAATAACCCAGTTCCAATTCTCTGAAGCATTGTAATGCCAGAATGTTCCCCAGTTAATCTCCTTGCTACAGGGACAAAGACACGATCATAGATAGGAACTAAAACAACAGCTGCCAAGGGAATTGATAATTGAATTGAAGCAGCAGGAAATTCAAGACGTTCTGAAATTGATCTATCCATTGTTCTTGCTTGCTTAGTAAAGAAAGTTCCCACCTGTGAACCCACAGTGGCAAACATCAAGCAGCTAGTCCATATAGGAACAAGCCTGAGCACTGCCTTAGCTTCTTCAACTTCTCTAGGGGTACAGGCCATCCAGCTATCCTCTGAGCCATTGATTTCAAGCAGAGCTTTATTAAGGAACCTGTCACATTTGCAACTTCTCCATTGTAAGTATTTATCTGCCATCTAAATCGAGCTTTTGGGTTGGATGCTTTAACAAATTATAATGGTTTTACTAGCATTTCAAAGGATACTTCATAGGAATCGCTAATATATCATTCATGAAAATACTTCTTGCCAGTTAAGGCCTTAATATTCAATTGTATAAATTTAATTCTGGACAAAGTTTGCAGCATGAGTTCTCTTACTCGAATTGCTCAGAATTTTGGCGAGACACGATGCAGCTAGCATCTTCATTGAAAGATACTGCAGGAGAGATTCGCCAATTCTTAAAAGCTTTAACAAGGACTCGACCAATTCTCAGAAACGGATGTTCCTCCTCCCTTCTGATACTATACCTATACGTCTTGGTTCCAAGAAGGAAAATTACAAGGGAAACAGCCATAATAACACATGGGATTCCAAATCCGAAACCCCAATTAAGGTTGTCTTGGATATAGTTTAAGAACGGCAGGATCACTATTACGCCAGCATTCATACCAAAATTCCACCAATTGAAGAATGAACTTCTGGATTTGCGCTCCTCAGGGTCTTGCCCATCAAACTGATCAGCTCCGAAGGCCTGAACACAAGGCCTGAACCCACCCTGTCCGAATGCTACTAGATAGAGAGCAAAGAAGAACAATATGAGACTTGGATCAGGAGAGCACAACTGGATAGTATCGGCACTATGGCAGTCATTAGCACGGACAGAAGGAAGCACGGCTGATAGAGTCAACAAGCTGAGTCCCTGCGAATTGAGATTAAATTCCATACACCTAACCAAGCTAGTTGCATAAATATCATAATTTTTTATTCTTTCAAGCTCAAATAATTTTGGATGGCAACCTTATATATCAGGTTGAATATAATTTTATTAACTCTGAGAAATTCATTTCCCTTGAATTTGATTCTTTCAAGCTCAAATACGATCATACATATCAGAAAAGCTAGGGATATACCAAGATATACATAGATGCTGCGACAATAATGGTTCTGTATCTGCCAAGGAATGAATCAGCTACAAAGGCACCTAACAAAGGCAGCAACCACGCTGTTCCCGACCACAAGTTCAAATTCTCCGCTGCCGTAACCGTGGACTGCCCTAAAGGCCCCGTCAAATACGTTATCAAGTTCCCTGATATCCCAAAATAAGCAGACCTCTCTGCAACTTCAACACCTGCATCATTTTCTTTATTAAATCAACCAGAGGACTTTCCTTTTGAATCAGTACCAGTCAAGACCGATCAGTAGATTGTCCGAAGTCAGGTACTAATTAACAATCTTAATTGACTGATTTAATCAATAACGCCAATAAACACTGGCATAATAATACTGCTATATTAATTACCTATAATTAAAAATGCGCATTTCCATCCACCAGAATTGGAGAAGCCTTTGTAGTCAACTGAGCTATCGACGGCACAGGGCAAGAGTAGTGGAGTTTCGGTGGCCATTTCTAGCAGCCTCAGACTCTGAGAAAAATGTTCTCTGCCTGTGCTTCTCCGTCTCCGTCTCCGTGTCAATCATATAAAGTTACACAGGTAGAAATCTCACTTTCCTTGTTCTGCTGACACGTCGCATTCAAAGGCCCTTGCTCCGCTTATAGAATAAATTATAATTTAGTCCCTGATCTTCTTACATGTTGGTCCTTTTAGTTTTCTGTTCATATATAAGTCGCTTGACCAAAGGCGACGGTTTATTAATTTTTTAAATTTAAGATTCCCCGATTTCATAGGATTTTTTTTTTTAATCCTGCTTGTATTAGTTGGGATTAAAAGAGACTAAAAATAATTATTTTAATAAATATTTCAAGAATTAAATAATAATTAAGTTGATGTATACAGTCTAACTAATTATTTTTAAAATCCTACGAAATTACATGAATAAACTATAGCCATCCTAATATGTTTCGTGTTGATGGAGAAAAATGTCTGAGAAAATTACAGTTGCAGGGAACAAATACCACCATGTCCATGTAAGCTTCTAAAGTCCAGGATAAAATGAGACGATTGAAAACTTAATTATTTGGAAATATGGTGTGAATTATGTTTTATAAAAATTTTAATTTTTTTTATTAAAACTTAATTTTTTATATAGTTTAGATCGTTTTAATGTCTTAATTTAAAAAATAATTTTTAAAAAAATAAAAAAAATATTATTTTAATGTATTTTAGTATGAAAAGCATTTTAAAAAACAAATACAACTACACTCCTAAACAAATTCAAATAAAAAATAACAAAAACAATTATGAAAATAATAATAATAAAATAAACTAAAATTAAAAAGTGAAGAATACTTAAATTAAAGAGTGCATAATATTGTAATTCTAAACTCCACTCAAATGACACTTTGAATTATAATAATAATAAATATTAAAGTTATGCCTCTCATGATAATAACATATTTAGCTAGGCTAGCGAGGTTCTAGCCCAGCGGTAGGAGGGGTTTGTCCCCTTTTTTCGCACCTGGGTTCGAGTCTTATCGTGCACGTCGGTCATCCTCGCGGTGCCTTACCTGCTCACTGAGCTTGCAGGATGTTCAGTGGGCCGTGGGGATTAGTCGTGGTACGCGTAAGCTGGCTCGGACACCCCACATAAATAATAAAAAAAAAAGATCTAGCTGATAAGGTAATAATATCTTTTATAATTTTTTAAACCATAAAATTATAAAATTATTCTTAGAACCAAACAATTTAGAGCTGTTTCGGCTTTTTCTAAATAAATTAAAAATATACAATGAATTAAAAAATTATAATTTATTTATTTATTATTAAGTGTGGTTGGGGGACATATTCGCAATTTACTATATAATAAATATTATTAAAAGAAAAATTGGCTGACATATTCATTGTAGGTGTCAATTCGTGAATGTGGCCGCCGTCCATGGACAAGACATGATTTACAAAATCATCAAAACCACAGGAATAAAGTTATAATTTGCTCTTCATAGTTTATACAAAAGGGTCTTTGGTATAATAAAAAGGTTCATAACAGTTAACGAGATCGCTGTGTCTCTGCTGAAAACATAAATTACTAGTTATATAAAGCTCATAGTTTCTGCTATCTGTTCATAATGCATGGATGGAAGTAATCTTTTCTGCTGTGATGTGAATTTCAATGGATGATGTTTTTTGCCTTTATGAATACAACTGCAATCCCTTTTGGCATAAACAGGATTGAAAGGCAGGTCATGATTTTACAAAGCAGACGATGGTTTGTTTTCATTCATAAAGATATGAAAAGAAATGCAGGTTTTTTCTTTTCTTTTTCATTCTGCAGGTAAGAATCTTCCGAAATGAGTGATCGTCTTAGGAAGAATTTTGCAAAATACGAGTGAAAATTTATCTAGTGCCTTCCCTGTTATATATGTAAGACTTTGAAAAGAACAGGAAAGCAACTAACTGTGCAACACTTAGCCCGGCCAGTAGCCAATAAAAGTAATCAAGATGAGCCCGATTCAGGTTATCAGCAAACCAGCTACCATGACCATCCCCACCAGTTGCTTTTTCAATGCCAGAGATAAGAAAACTGCTTAGAAAGCTTCCTACGCCGAAGATACTAAGGTAGAGTGAAAGACCGACACTCCTCAATTCACTTGGGACCTGATCGTAGAAAAATTCTTGGAGACCAACCATGGCGAAAACATCAGCAGCTCCATACAAGATATATTGTGGAACTAACCAGCAAACGCTCATTGGAATTGTTGAATTTGGCAGATCAACTAGTCCATATTCACGAGCAGTTTTCAGTCTCTTCATCTCAACAACGGCAGAAAGTACCATGGACAGAGCAGATAAAAATATCCCAGTTCCAATTCTCTGAAGCATTGTAATGCCTGAAGGTTTCCTGGTTATAGCTCTTGCCGTTGGAACAAGGACACGGTCATAGAACGGAATAAGAAAAACAATGGAAAGGTAAATGAGGGATTGAAGTGATGCCGCAGGGACATCAAGACCTGATGAAATCGATCTATCCATAGTTGCTCCTTGCTTAGTAAAGAAAGTCGAGGACTGTGCAAAAACAATACCATATATCAAGCATGTAGTCCATATGGGAACAAGCCTAAGTACTGCCTTAGCTTCTTCAACTTCACCAATGCTACAAACTTTCCCGTCTTCCTTTGAGCCATTTGGGGTAAGCAGGGCTTTGTTGAGAAACCTAATTAACACATCAGAAGATCCGAAATTTGTGGATCAGCACAACTCATTTTATGCACTGATATAAGAGCTTTTTGTTCTGAACCATGATAAGATGTTCTGTTCTGTTCTGTTGTTGTGCGAGCAGACATGAACCGACACCCTTTTGGTGACAATAAAGCATCTAGTAATCCTATTTAATGAACTAGCTGTTTCCCTTACAAGTCACAGCATAAGATATTCTAAAATTGAAGAAAATTCTCTCACAAACTCCTGAATTTCACAGTTCAAGCGACTGGCAGGGCACAAGTCAACAAATAATCTTCTTTGTTGAATGCCATAAGTAACACGAATCAAACACAACTAAGATGCTTTGTACATCACGTTGGTGACAGGAGTCTCACATCGTGGTTTAGCACAGTTAACCTAGCTATTGCTTTTGCGTTGTGTTCTTTATCAAACCTTACCGGAGATTGTAGGTACAAGCATGGGTGAGCCTACTGTATACCTCTATGTTTAGCCCCAGCCCCCAACTTTTAAAAAATGTCATATACATCCTCTTTTGACTCTCTCTGCATCTATAGCTCTTAGGTGTCCCCGGAAGACAAAATTACCACAGGGGATACAAATTTTCTCATGGCAGCTTAAAAAAGTTGTAACAGAGCTCAATATTTTAATGTTTATGATATTCGAGATTTTGATAATCGTGAATGATTAAAGCTTAGAGAAGGTTTTTAATGATTCTAAATCTTCTCGGCATATTGATAAGTGTATATCACTTCTATTGTTCTAGCTGAAAACGTAAAAAACTTGGAAAATGGTTTGTCTTACTTGAATTGCTCAGAACGTTGGTGAGGTACGATGCCAAGAGCTCCTTCCCTGAAATCTATGGCAGAAGAATTAGTTCGCCAATTCCTTGCAGCTTCAACAAATACCTGGCCAATTCTCAGAAATGCACTTCTCTCTGCCGTTTTGATACCATACCTATATGTCTTGGTTCCAAGTAAGAAGACAATAAGTGCACCAACCATTATAATACATGGGATTCCAAATCCAAGTCCCCAATTAAGGTTGTCTTGGATGTAGTTCAAGATTAACAGCGCTATCACCATCCCTGAATTCATAGAAAAATACCACCAATTGAAGAATGAGCTTTTGGCTTTGCTTTCCTCGGGATGTTGCCCATCAAACTGATCAGCTCCAAAAGCCTGAACACAGGGCTTGTGACCTCCTTGACCAATTGCTACGATATAGAGAGAAAAGAAGAATACAATTACTTGTCGGTGATCAGGAGAGCACAAGCCGATAGCATCAGCAGTTTGGCAGCCAGAATCTCTAGAAGAAGGAAGCACTGCTGACAGAGTCAACAAGCTCAGTCCCTGTGGTTAAATCAGAGAGAATCAAACTCCATCTTATGACCCAAGGGCCTGAAATGAATCAACAATATGTATAGGGACAGAACGTGAGTTTGTATTACCAAAATGTAAATACAAGAAGCAACAACAATAGTCCTGTATCTACCAAGGAAAGAATCAGCAATAAATGCGCCTAACAGAGGAAGTAACATCGTCGTTCCTGACCAGACATTTACATTCTCTGCAGCAGTAGCAGTTGACTGGCCAAGCGTTCCCGTCAAATAAGTTATCAAGTTGGAAGATATCCCATAATACGCTGACCTCTCTGCAACTTCCACACCTGCAAACAGCTTCTGTGTCAATGTTTTGTTGTGTTAATGCTTACCAGAGCAGTTAAATTTTTGTTACTACCTATTATGAAAAAAGCCGATCGCCATCCACCAGAGATGGACCTGTAAACAGGGCTGCCATTGTAGTCAACGCAGCCATCAACAACTTCGTGTAAGAGGGGAGTTTGTGTGTCAGAACTGGGCATGATTGTTATTACACTACAGCTATCCCAGATCCAGCCACAGCACTCGAGATAGAGAGAGCGACGATCGTGTTTCACCATGTACGAGCTGTCAATTATAGGTGGAATGAAATCGAATTGTTGCGTGTTTCTGACCACTCCATTTCATTTATTAATGTTTATCATCATGACCATTATTCATTTACATAGGAATTTACTTCTCTTTCTTTTTTTTTAATTAATGTTTTTAAATTTCATTAATTAATATTAAATATATTTTTTATTGAGTTGTTATACAGGTTATTTTAATTTATTTAAGTTTTTTTATTAATGTTTTTAAATTTAATAACAAGAATTATAGTCTATTATGATATTTAGTTGATATTCAATTTTATTTATTTACTTTTTATATTTGTATATATTTTTGTTTTATTTTTTATGGACTATCATAATTTTTTTAAGTTAAATGCATTGTTATTTTAATTTTTTATTTAAAAAAATCATTTTGATTTTTTATTAATTCAAACCATGTTATTATTGAATTTTTTTAAGTGTCTTTTCTAAATCATCATAAAAAAATATTTTTTTTGGATTTAAACTTGTAATTTTTTTAAGTTTTTTTTATCTTTTTTCAATTTTATTATTAAATATTAGATTTTTTTTATCGAATTTTATTATTTAATGTTGAGTTAATTGCAAGTTAATTTTTATATTTTTAATTTATAATAAATAAAATAAAAAATAATTATTCGAATAACAAATTTAATAAATAAATAAATATTTTTATTTTTTATTTTTAGCAACTCAATTAATAGGATTATATGAAGATAATTCTCACACAAGAATAAACTCAAAGTATTTAAATTTAATTATAGTATGGAATTTAATTAAAAAGTCAAAAAAAATTTGAAAATACAGAGTTTTTTTTTATCACTCCAAATAATTTAGGCAATGAAAGGACGTAAGATAAACTAGCGTGTGCTAAATTTGCTCATTATTATTACTCTTATTATTGGATCTTAATCCTTAGGAAGGTTCTCTCTATCACGTCTCTGGGTTTTTTTTCAATGACCATGACTCTTTCTTTCTTCTTTAATTTCTCTTACACGGCATTATTGACCACTAAAAACAATACACGCGTCATAGCTAGCTTCGTGGGCCAATTTCAGACAAAGCAGTGTTTTTAAATCCGATTCCGTAATACATTTGGTTCAAGATTCACATCATAAAATTTTGATTGGAATAATTTTATTTTTTTATAAATTTAAATAATATTATTTTAATAAAAATAATTAAAAATAATTGATAAAATACAATCAAATTTTATTAAATCATTAAATTAACTGAATTTTTTTATTTTTTATTAATTTAGTTTAATTTTAATCTCAAATCAATTAAGTTTTAAGTTCACATGTTAATTATATCAGACTTTAAAATTATATAATCCTGTAAATTATAATACAAATATTTTTTTATGAGTATTTAGTTAATTTTTAATGTATCATATTAGTTTAAGAAAAATAATAATTATCAATGATAAATTATTATAAAATTATATTTTTAAGTTTGAGGTTTCAGTGATGCTACATAAGGTTTTTTTAAAAATATATATATATATAACTAAATCAGTTTATTTAATTGTTTGAGCGTGTATATAAATTAAAAGATAAAACACACAAAACTTTTGTCAAAGTGCATAAAAGCATTGAATATAAATTGTCAAGTACCAATAGCCCATGAATAACATTAGGGATATAATCGTGTCTTTCCATCCAGTAATATATTTCTATCCAATTGATTTCGAGTAAAAAATTCCTAACGAATTTATTTAATTGAAACTTTAATATTTAATTTGATTAAAAAACCATCTAACCCCTTCGTGAATGGTAATATGGAGACTAAAGATTATATTTATTATAAAAGGAGAAACTAAAAGTATTTAGTAATATGAAAATGTCTATTTTTGTATAGGGTCATGGCTAATTTGATATTTTGATGTTTGATAATAAAATAGTAATTATTTTTTAAAATATACTTGAAAAATCTTTTAAGATAATATTTTTTTGTTTTTAAAAATTTATTTTTTATATTAATATAATAAATAATTTAGAAAATAAAAAAAAATCATAAAAAAATAAATTGAACCAAAGGTTTACCATCGAGGACCGTCGAAACGTACCACTAGATGATTGATAGCTTTTATAGGAAAATCCTCCGACCGCGTATATGACGTGGGTGAGAGAAGCCACAACGGTTTTAGTCTTTTAGATGTCTTCACTCCCTCAATCGGTGTTCTCTACATGAAGCATTGGAGAGATCATAAAAAGAAAACATTATTCTATGGATTCAGGCTCCATGGAACTCAAAGTGATGTATTGTAAAGACGTTAACTCGTTCAATTTCTTCAAAAAACTCTTAGTTTATGTTCTTGTTTCAATCGTGAGAGATGATGATGGTGATGATACTGGTAAAAAACCACTGGGGCTGCAGAAACAGCAACAAAGAACACCCACTGACACAGAAGGAGATGGGAATCCCGAATGGAATCACCAGATGCATTTCGATCTGACCGAGGTTACATTTCAAGACTCTGATCGTTTCTTTGTCCACTTTGATCTCTGTCATGAAGGTCTCTATTTTGGAGACAAAACTATTGGGAAAGTTCGTGTACGCTTGAAAGATTTGATCCAGGAGGCTAATGAAATTGTCAGGTTTTTGAGTTACGAGGTTCGAACTCCAGATGGGAAACCCAATGGGTTGCTAAAATTCTCCTGTAAGGTGAAGAACATGGGGACTTATTCTTCACAAATTGGCATCACTGGGTATCCAATAGTCAATAATCAGCCATATCCAACATCGGAAGTTCAAAATTCATCAGAACAAGCTCATTATCCGACGTTGGATTTGGAAGGTAACTCCCAGGAAACAGACACTGTGTCTCAAGTTAGCTATACATCAGATTGGATACAATATTCCTCCCAAGAGAATTATTATCCACCACCAGAAGCCTATTATCCACCGCCACCGCCACCGCCACCGCCACCACAAGCCTATTATCCACCGCTACCACCACCACCACCAGGGCCACCACCACCGATGGTGGATGGGGCATGGGGATGTAACTGCCCGCCTCAGCCTCCACTGCTCCATAATTGGCCTCCTGGTGCTAATAACTATAGCAGCCATGGGAACTGGAGCCCCACGGCATGCT
>NW_011500071.1:136137-140420 GCF_000495115.2 Populus euphratica
ATTCCAGTGGGTTTCCTAGCTAAAGCTCTTGATAAAGGGACAGATGCGATCAAAGACAGGGACTAGCATAACTATTGTCAGGTTTGTGAAGGATAGAAGCGTAGCAGTTAGTATTATGAAGCCTGATGCAATTGTTCTATCCTTACTAGCTCCTTGCATGGTGAAAAATGTTTAGTGTGCATCTACAATGGCATATAATAGATTTGTAGCCTTATAGGAATAAGCCTTGGCACTGCCTTCGCTTCTTGATCTTCATCAATACTGCATACCCCGTCTTCTTCAAAGCAAATATCCAGCGCAAGCAAGGCTTTGTTGATGAACCTGTAACATTGGAGGATCCAAATTTCCAGGTCAAGGAACTTCTTTATCTAGACAACATTAAAGTTCCAGTTGTTCACATGGAGTTTCTGTTACTTGAGTTGGTCACAGCTTTCATGGGCCAAGGTTCTATGATCAGCTTCCATGGTCCGCATATTCCTCGATCGTTGCTGCAACGAAAACCTGACCAATTCTAGTAAAGAAGCAATTCCCTTCGTTGGTCTAATAACTTGAAATTGAGAGAATGAAGGATAGCAGACAGGTTCAACAAGGCAAGTCCCTGCCAACAATCCAAGGGAAAATTACTAGCATTCAAATTTAATTGTAAGGTAAGAAAACAAAAAACAACATTCTACATCTTTTGCAAAGATAAGCTATGCTATATTTGATGTCTAATGATTCTCATATAGCTTAATTGTTAGTGAATATATTTTATAGTAAATCAGTTGGTTATAAATCAAACTCGTTTTATTCATATAAAATATACTTATTATTAATAAAAGTTTTTTTATTTTTAATATTTATATATATTTGATTAATAAATATAATATTTAATTAATAAATCCAAAGTAAATACAAAGTTCATTAGATAAAAGAAAATGTTTTGAAAAGTAAATTATAAAATTTTTATAATTATAAAATTTATATTGCATCAAAATATTATTTCTAAATATTTCTAGTTAATATTTTACTAAAAATGAATATTAATTAGAGTTATAATACTATCACTTATATCATGTGTTGCACCGGAAAGTAGTGTTTTAATTAGTGATTACTTGAAAAAAAATTATATATTTCTTTTCTTATCTTTATGAAAGAAAATAAATTGTTATCTAAAATGTGAAATTATGAGTTGCTTTTGAATCCTGTTCAAAATATTATTTCTAAATATTCCTAGTTAATATTTTACTAAAAATGAATATTAATTAGAGTTATAATACTATCACTTATATCATGTGTTGCACCGGAAGGTAGTGTTTTAATTAGTGATTACTTGAAAATAAATTATATTTTTTTTTCTTATCTTTATGAAAGAAAATAAATCGTTATCTAAAATGTGAAATTATGAGTTGCCTTTGAATCCTATTTATCGTAAAAAATATTATAGTACTTTTCATGCATGCTAAAAATATCATATATTGAAATGCATATCATAGCAAAAATGATTGCTTCCATGCATTATAAGCATATTATTAGTGAATATGTCATGTAATCATTTGATTCATTATACGGAATATTAATTTTATTTATGTAAAACACTTATTATTAATAAAGATTTTATTTATTTTTAATATTCAATCATATTTGATTAATAAGTCTAATATTTAATTAATAAATTTAGAGTAAAGATAAAGTTTATGGAATGATAATATTTTGCATAAAAAATTACAAAATTGTTATAATTATAAGATTCATAATGTATTAAAGTATTGTTTCTAAATGTTTCTTGTCAATATTACATTAAAACAGGACATTAATTAGAGTTTAGGTTTATAAATGTTCCTCATCAATATTATTCTAGTGTATATTATTTTCCTTCCTTTATAAAGTTGTTATAGTTATGAGATTAATAATGCATCAAAATATTGTTTCTAAATGTTCCTTATCAATATTATATTAAGACTGCACATTAATCATAGTTTAAGTTTCTAAATGTTTTTTATCAATATTATTCTGGTGTATGATATGTTTCTTCCTTTATAAAAGAAAATGATTTTTTTCATAAACTGAGGTATGATGGATACCTAAAACTAATATACAAGTGTTTGTAATATGATACGTACATTGAACTAACCTACAGGAAAATTTCATATGGAAAGATTACTTGTGTTTCTAAAAAAGTTCTCATGATAGTTATATGAGTGATATTTAAATTTGAAATTACTAAATTATTTTATATAGAAAGTTTCATGATTTGATCATAACCACATGTTGTCATAATCAAGGGTAACAAATAAGTAAATAATGGGTATAACATAAATTATATTAAGGTATTTAAGTAATCAAGATATGATTTATCATTCTAGATGAATTGAGAAAAATATTTCATATATTTTCAAATAGTATTGATTATAAAATCCTTAACAAATGTGAAACAAGTTTTGAAAAGAATTTTTTTTTTTTTCAAAGAATCAATGATTATAATATTGAGAACTAAAACGATTTAATAAAGCGGACATACTTCATATTATAATATTTAAATTGAAACACTTATGATGAATTAATAATAATTACACTGAGAAATTAATCACTAAAAAATTAAGTCAAACCACTTATAACTTTCTTAATATTTATAAGATCATAACAGATTACTAAACATTATATTTGATTTTTAAATATAAATCAATTAATTATTAAATTAATAGAAAATTAAATTATTTAATTTATTTAATCCTACTTTATTTAGAATTATGATTTATATTTAAACTAACTTATTAACAAACCTAATAAGTTACACTCATAATAACTATTAGTCAAAAATTAAAATAAAATGATTAATTAAGTGTAACTTAATTGTAAATAAATTTTATAAATTAAAGATTAGAATGTAATCAATATATGGTATTATAGTTCTAAACTTAGAAATAATCAAGTAAGGATTTGATTGAATAAATTTTTAAAATTAGTCTAAAATATTATTTGTGATATTATTTAATAGAAAATTTGATATTTTACTATTTATAAAATTTTTAAGTTTTTCTATAAATAAAATGTTATATTTTTTAAGTTTTTTTATAAATAAAATGTTATATCTTTTATTTTCTAAGAATAAAGAAGAGAGTGATGATGAAATTACAATACATAAAAACCTAGAGAGAGAGAATTACTACTCTAAAGTGATAGGAATAATGAAAATACAAATTCCTATGAAAGTTTTATCCTCACACTAAATTGAGTTCAATCAAATAAAATATATTAAAATTATCAAAATGCAATTTTAGTTATAATCTCAATATAGTTATAATTTTAATACATATTTATATTTTAAAACATTTCAAAATCTATAAATAAATCAAAAACCTTAACTGAATTATATTAAACCAAATTAGTTAATTTAGCCCAACATCATAAAAGTGGGGGGAATAAAAATGGTATATGCTTTCACCAAACAAAAACTAAATTAAAATCATGTTTGTTTGCTGAAAAATATTTTTTTTAAGTGAATTCATATAAAATAAATTATTTTTTTATTTTTAGTAATATCATAAAAAATAAGTTGAAAAAAACTTTTCAATACTTGACTATGCTATAGAAAATAAGTTAAAAAATAACTTATTAAATTTATTTTAAAAATTGAGAATAAATCTAATATATGAAATTGTTGAAGGAGAGTGAAATTGAAAAAAATATTTAATTTTATAATTTTCTTCAAATAAAATAAATAGAAAAAAGACCAAATCGTACAGATAAAAAAATTCAATTAAGAAAAGGATAAAAAAAAATAATAATTAAAAAAATAAGGATCAAAGTTGATATATAAATCAAATTAAATTAAACTATAAGGGATAAAATTAAAAAATAAATAAAAAAATATTTTTTAATTTTTTGTAATTTTTTAAAAATATATTTCATTCAAAATAAAAACAAAATATTTTTTTTAAAGCCAAATTTGTTTTATTGGAAACTATTTTTTATTAATTAAATTTTTTTAATAGTAAAAAAAAAACATGGAAAAGAAAAATATTTTTTTAAAAAAGCCAAATTCTTTTTTATTGAAAATTCTTTTTTATTAATTAATTTTTTTAATAATAAAAAAACATGAAAAAGTTTTGAAAATAGTTTCTTTTCATAAAAGTAAGAAAACGGTAATCATGTTCATCCTATGCTGCTGGTTGACTCTACAGTAAACTTGTGGGAGTTTCATCATTTAAATAAAAATTAAAGATTACTTGGGTCGGCTATATACCCCAGGTATACTTCAAGGCCCATTAAACTTTCCACTCAAATAATAATAATAATAATAA
>NW_011500071.1:141006-164085 GCF_000495115.2 Populus euphratica
AATAAACAAAAAACTAATTTTTTTTTTTATCGAACGACTGCAAATTATATTTAATTAAAACGCAGTCGCAGCCGCGTAAACAAACAACACCTTAGTACACTTTAATCTTAAATACACATTTAAAATTTATTTAAAAATATAATAGATATTGTTTTTTTAAATTAATTAAAAATACATCAAGATAATATACTTTTTTATTTTTAATATTAGCATGTAAAAACAATTTAAAATATAAAAAATATTAATTTAAAAATAAAAATAAAAAATTTTCAAAAACAATACCCAATTACTTACCTTGAAAGTATTTAATTAATTAAAGATGCGAGGCTATGATATTACCAAGCCGGGGCACATTTTTAGCCCGCCTAGGCAGCTTCCCTAATGGAGAATCTTCGCTCTCTTTTTTGCCTATCATAGTCTTCTTCATTGTGATCCTGCTTTTGTTAATTTGCAGGTGTTTTTACAAGGGAGGGCAGGCGACAAGAAAGTAGTGTGACGAGGTTGAATTTTGCCCATCTAGAGAAAGTTACTTGAAGAGTGGTTAGTATTAAATAGATAAAGCTTAGTTTTGGATGTGATTGCCCACATTGATCAAAAGTTTTATGAAGGGAATTCTAACTTTACTAAAAGTAAAAAAAACCATGAACTAAATCCCCCCAAAAACAAAATTCTGAATTGGATGCTATAATTCTTGATTTATCAATTTTTTTTATGAACACACTCATAATTATTAATATGGGTGAAATCCATTAATGAATATGGATGGAAGATTTAATTGAGCTTTTTAAAATTGTTTATGAATATGTTGAGATAGAAACTTTATAGCTAAGGTGTTTATTTAAGGTTTTCCTATAGTATTTACTAATTTATTTATTATGTTATCAGTGCGGATTAAATAAAAAAAATTGATAACATAAAAAGATATTATTTAGAATGTAAAAAAGTGTTGCTATTGTTACTAAACTTGATATAATAAATCAAACTTCAAAAATTTGAACATAATGTTATTTTTAGTCTGAATTGATTTTATCGATTAAACAAGTTTAAAAAAAATCAAAGAAAAAAAGAAGAAACAATTTAAGTTAAATCTAATAGCTCGTTAAATCTATGATTTAAATTATAAATTTTATTTGGTTAAATTAATGTTTTATTATAAAATAAAAAATAAAAAATAAATTTATTATTGATTTAATATTAAATAATAAAATTAAATAAAAATTTAAATTGAAAAATAGAATTGAAAAAAAAATACTGCATTAAAAACAAAATGAAAAGATATGTTTTTATTAAAACTGAAGCGTGTGGGCCTGAAAGAGATATGTGGACTAATATTGTACTTTAAAAAAATAAAAAACTCATTTATGTTTCTTAAAAAAACAATACTGTTAACTCCTTAAAATCAAAACCACGATCTTGACATCAACTCACACGCTTACCGCTTGAACTATGACGCGAAGTGATTAACCGAGCAATTAAAAAAATATATATCTTAGCTTGTTTCCCTATTTACATGAATACGAAACAAGCTCCATGGCATTTTAGTTATTTTGTTAATGATCAAGGCTAAGATAGTTTCTTTGGCTGCCGCTTTCTTTTATTTTGTGTTTTAATTGTTGGCTGGGCTTATAATGTTGTGATGTGATGTAATTTGTGAAATGAAATAACCTAATTATTTGATAGTAAATTATGTTAATATAAGTAACGTATATTTATGATAAGATTTAGTAGCTAGATTGATTTTAAAAAATAATACTATTTCTAAAATATTATATTAATTTAATATAATTTTTGTATCTCTATTTGTTTTTAATTTAAAAGACTTTATGATAGTTAACTTATTTATATATTCAATATAATGAATAGTATATAATAAGATAGAATGAACATTGCTTATTGTTAAAAATATTCGTAATTATTTAAGTATCATATATAACATATATAGCATCAAGGATGAGTTTATTATAATTCTATAGTTTAATTTAATTAGTTAATTTTTAAGTTTACTTACTGGAAATCACTGATTTAAGTTTTATTACTTTCAGAGTTACTGGAGATTTATATAATTGTTAACTTCAAGATCTATGAAATTAGTTAAGATGCATGTAAACTAACCTGAACATCCACATCAATAAAAAAAAAATTATTATGGAATGTTATTAAAATATAAAGTATTAAATAATTATTTAAAAAATGACATTCACTACTATTATATTATTGTTATTATTTTCTTTTTATTTTATTTTTGAACAATTGACTAAGCATGCTCAAGTTAAATTTTTTTTTTTGTTATAAATATATTATGTATCTAATAACAATGCTTGAAAATATATAGGATAAAAAATTATACGTACTTGACTTCTTATCCAACACCTTCATTTCTTGAATTCTACCCTTTGTTTGATGTCCATCATCCTCCCACATAAAATGTTCCCTTTTTTATTATTATTATTAGTATTATTATTCGTGTGTGAAAAAGGTATAAAAAATCATTATTCAAATATGTTATATTATGTATTTGATTCAAATCCGGAATTCAGATCCTATTTTAATAATTTCTTAAAACAAAACCCCATTTTAATTGATATCTTTCTTTGTTTTTTAGCAAGAAATGGCTCTCCAAAAAGAAACAAGCAAGGGGAGGATATTTTACCCAGTTTACTAGATTAACCAGTCCCTTACCACAAGATTTTTTTAGAACAGTTTACCCATTAAAACTTAGCAAGAGTAGAGGAAGGAACCCTGTTAATATTTCTCAGGAAAGGAGGTTCATTATGCAAGTTGATCAAATAATTTGTCACAAGATTCAGTCAATTTAAAATTATCTCTCTATTCAAAATCCGTCTTATCTTATTAATGCACTTCCCTCGTAGATTGTTTTTACCTGGTTATTTATTTTTTAAGACAAAAAATAATTAATATTATAAACTCAAGTTTAATAAAAAAATATTTTAATAATGTTGACATGAATATATTAAAATATATAAAAATAAATATTGCTCATGGGATGTGGTAGGTAAATTTTTAAAATTTATTTTTTATTTAATTATATAATAATAAAAATAAATTTGACTAATAATATTGAAAAGATAATGAGGAGCTACACAAAAAGATATTCACTAATATTATAAAAAAATACTATAATTTTATTGGAAGACAAGGTAACAATAAAATAGTATTTAATAAAATAATATACTAAATATATTTTAATTTTTTTATTTTAATTAAGTGTTATTAAAATAAATAAATTAAAAAAAAAAACATAAAGGCTTTCTTTAAAAAAAATCAAGTGTTCGTGTATGGTCTAGTGTTATTAAACCCGGCCCGGCCCGACGGGTTGACCTGGGACCCGGTCTACCCAGTGGCTGGACTGGTTCGGGTTTAATAAAAGACTGGTTATGGCAACAACCTGGCTAAACTCAGGTGACCCGGCGAGTCAACCCATTACCTGGGCGACCCGGGCAAACCCGGACGAGATCCAGTTTCTTTTTTCAAATGTGATATTTAAAACCCATTAGTATATATACTCTATGTTTCCAAGAAAAAAATCATATTTTTTCAATATAGAAAAAAAAATTTGGTTTAAATACTTCAACTTAAAATGATAACATAGTATATTTTCAATGTGAGATTTGAAAACCTTTCGTATATATACTCTATGTTTCTAAGAAAAAAATCATGTTTTTTCAATGTGGGATAAAAAACGTTTTGATTTAAATATTTCTACTTAAAAAGATAATATAATATCTTTTCAACATGGGATTTGAAACCCTTTCGTATATATACTTTATACTCCTATGAAAAAAATAATGTTTTTTCAATGTGGGATTTGAAACCCATTAATATATATACTCCATGTTCCAAAAAAAAATCATATTTTTTCAATGTGGGATAAAAAATCTTTTGGTTTAAATACTTCAACTTAAAAAAATAACATAATATTTTTTCAATATAGGATTTAAAATCCTTTTGTATATATACTCTATGCTCCAATGAAAAAATCATGTTTTTTCAATGTGGGATTTGAAACCTATTAGTATAAATACTATATGTTCCCAAGAAAAACATTATGTTTTTTCAATGTGGAATAAAAAACTTTTTTGGTTTAAATACTTTAACTTAAAAGTTTAACATAATATCTTTTTAATATGGAATAAAAAAAAATTTAAAATATTTTTGTAAACTTCATTGTTTACAATATGTATAATTTATATTTAAATAATTTTTTTATATAAAATATTAATTTTTTTTTTAATTTTTCTAAATCGACCCGAGTTAATTCAAGTTGACCCATAAAACTTGAAACCCGACCCTTTAACCGGGTCAACTCTCAAACCGACTTTAATAACTATGGTATGATTTCTAACAAAGGAGGACAAGGGAGTGAACCGCGTGTCATGACCTTCATATATTTTTTTTTGATTGGGCGTTGTTCGCCCTTTATATATATATATATATATATAAAAGAAAGTAGATTACTCATCGTCTAATAGGTGGCTTTTTTGAGGATCTAAGATGGCTAAAAAGATGTTTCTCGGCCTCTTGTATCTAGAAAAAATTATTTTTATCTTTTTTTCACTTAAATATATTAAAGAAACACTTTATAAATTTCAACAAATCTATGTATAATTGCTCATCAATTTTTAATCAATCAAAAATAAAAAACTCTTCTTAAATAAAAAAATAATTCTTGAACCGTAATCTTTTTTCTTTAAGGATGAAAGATAAAAACATTTAAATAAAAATTATTTTCATCAAATAAAACTTATTAATGGTAGCCAACTAACATCTTTTTTTTTTCTTTTTCTCTTGATAGATAATTGTTTTTCTGTATTTTTTTAAATAAAATATTTTAAATGTTGAAACATGAATAAAACTCATGCAACCAACAACCTTTTTCTCCCCTCCACTTTTTAGATGATTATTAAAAAAAAAAAAATCAAAGGCACAAACATGAATAAAATAAAATTTTAAACCACAACATTATTATAAATTAAGAGAACCCTTTCTCACAAAGTACTATTCATTGGAATAGTGCTTTGTATTTTTTTTATTTTTTTCAATTAATATTTTTTTTAATTTTATCTTTTATTATTAGATTTTTTTATTTAGTTATCACTCTTTAATGACATGAATCCTAAGTTTAGTAAGTTAACGTAATTTGACGGGTTAGCCTAGTTGACTTCGATTTCTTTTTTTTTTTTGTATTTTTTTTTAATTTCATCATTTAATATTGATTTGATTAAAAATTAAATTTTATGATTTGTTTTGTTTACTTTTCATCATGCTATACCAGCCTCATGATTTAAGAATGGTGCTTAATGGCTTAACCCGAGTTAACTAGAGTTGTTTTTTTGTATCTTTTATTTAATTTATTTTTTTAATTTTTTCATTCAATACTCGATCGGTTGAAAATTAAGTTTCATAATTTATTTTAATATATTTTATATGAGAATATCTTAGCCTCACGATCAAGGTCACACGTTTTGGTATTTTGACCTTGATTAAATCATGTCGTTTTTATGTTTTCTTTCTAAGAGATTATATCAGTCTCGTGACCTGGGTTATGAGTTATATAATATTCTTATAAAAATGAATATTAAATCATGTTTTGGTATATTGGTCTCATGACCCGGTTTCACAAGTTTTTGTGTTTTGATCCTGGTTATATCATATTATTTTTATATTTTCTTTCTAATAGATTATATCGGTCTTATGACTCGGGTCATGAGTCTATCAATATTGAACTTGCTTTTTATTGAGTTGTCCTAGTCTAATGACCTAGACCATGGGTTTTGTGAGTTAACATAACTGACTTATTTTTTTAATTAGATCTTATTTTTTTTAATTTCATTAATTAATATTATGTTTGATTATGAATTAAACTTCATAATTTATTTTGTTTTGTTTTGTTTTTTATTAGCCTATCCTGGTGGATTGACTCAGGTTGTTTTTTGTGTTTTTATTAATTTTTTTAATTTCATCATTTAATATTAAGTTGATTGAGAATTGAAATTAGTCATTTTTATATTATTTTTTTATGAGATTATTTCGGTCTTTTGATTTAAGTTGCTAGTTTGACATGTTAACTCAAGTCATTTTTTTAGGTTTCTTTTTAATTAATTTTTTTTTAATTTCATCATTCAATATTTGATTGATTAGAAATTAAATTTCATAATTTATTTTGATTTGTTTTCTATAGAGCTATCATTATTTCACAACTCGGGTCGCAAATTTAACATGTCAACCCGGGTTGTTATAGGTCATTTTAATATGTTATTATTTTAATATTATAAAAAAATATCATTTTAAAATTTTGTTTACTCAAATATTTTTTTTATGAATTGTTTTTGAATTAATAAAGTTAACTGAGTTACATTGTAAAAACCCTCATACAATTTATTTATTTTTTCTATTAAGAAAAAAATATTAACAATATATAGATATTTTTATTTGATATTCAATTAACAAATTAATTTGACGAGCAATAATCATCTTCGTAAAAAGACTAAAATAGCAAATAAAAAAGTCTAACCTTGTCGCACAAATTTCAAATAAGTTACGATTTTTTTTATTTTTGGTCTATTTTATTTGTATCTTTACGCTAAGAATTCAAATCAATCCGTAATCAAGTTCGGAAATTAATCAAAACCTTTTAACTTCCAAGAATATACAAATTGAAAATATCATAAACTAAAAACAACACCTTCTTAATTGACCCACACTAATTGATATAATTAAATGAATATAGAAGTTGTATATATTTTTTTAAAATTAACCAATGCCATTGATTGATCAACTAAATTACAACCTCTGTTAAAATTAAAGAGAAGCTGTCCAATAGTCCAACTTGAGCTCCTTCTTCGTTTTGCTCGTTTTCATGGGCCGCTCACCATTTGTTTTTGGTGCCGTTGACAACAGAAAGAGAGAAAGAGGGTAAAATTCTTAACAAGTCAAGCTGTAGACTTTTGATGCAAACCATAATTATTGATTAACCACGAATTACACATAAGCGGATGAAACTTCTACCATTTCCCGACTAAGTTCGTTAATAAGCTCCGCCACCGCTTTACTGTCACCTAGCTTGCTAACAATAACTTTATTTTCAATGAGCAAATCCACATCGTTTTCAAGATCCACCAGAAAATCTAGTAGCTTAACATAACGGCAAATGTACTCTTCTCCTGGATAATGTAACTGCTCCAACGCAATGAGGTTTCGGAGGAGACATTCGGTATTGTTGTCGATTTCAAGGGAAGGCATAAGTAACTTACCTTTCTTATCTGAAAGCGGTGTCTGAACTTTCGAGAGAGGTTTCCAGGCTCTAATGTCAAGCAGGGATACATTCGGCAATGGCTTGAACTTAATTCCTGCCTGATGCAGCATTGTTGCGCTGTAAAGAGTTTTTATCGGTTCTGCCTTGTCAATTTTTAAATCCGGGTGCTTGAATGATAGAAAACATCTCACCAAATCTGTGAAATGTAGTATTTTTTGGCTGGGCTCGGATGTCTTTCTGTACTTATCAAAGTACCGGAAGGAAAGGTACATGAAAGGTTTGCAATCGGTCGTGCTCATCGCACAATCATATAATTCATTGAGAGTAGAGAATGGCAGCTGATTTTCAAGCAATATCAAGTCCCGTCGAATCGCAGCTCTCAACCAGGGTTGGCCTATTATAAAATCGTCTTGATATTTGCTGCTATCACCCAGGTATTCTTCATTCCTCAAGAAGAGCTCGAAGATGAATACAGCATCTAACAGAACCATCATCACAAACTGATCGCCGCTAAGCTTCGAGGAATCAGCTGCATAGCAACGGCGTATGTGATCTTCTTGACCTGAAATGGTTCTCAAAAGTGTTTCCAAAAGTTGTTCTTGCTCCCTTTCCACTCTCAGTCTACAAAATTCTTTCAGATATCTCCGTTTCTGAATTTCCATAGCCACCAATTTTTCGCTATAATGATGAATAGGGCCTATAGAGATTACTCGAGGAGTGTAGGCATCTTCCTTTCGATCACGAAGTGCTGAAGGAACTTCATAGAAACACTGCTCAGACCGAAAGCTAGTCTCCAAGTCATCTCGAATAATAATTAAAATATCTTGGCGCAGCTTTTCAATTGGAATTGAAGGGCTTTTTAATCGATCGTTTTCTCCCATTTGTTGAAGTTTTCTGATCATGTGACAAATAAACAACTAATTAAGGAACATGAACAGTAATGAAATTAACTTCAAATTAAGCAGCAGAAGGAAAAGGTACTAAAATAAACAAGCAAGATAATAATCAGTATTGCCGTACTTGGGGTTCGATTTAAAAAAAATCTCATGGCAACTTATTTAATTATACATGAAATTATTCTGTCTTTGGAAGCAAAATTAATGGAACAAATTAAGGACATGAACAGTAACGAAACAAAACTAGCTAATACGCAAAGAACATTAGTACCTTGGTCTGAAAAGCGGAGGCTCTTGATTTCCTGGATGCTGTACTAATTCGCCCTCGACCTTTGTCTCTCTTGTATTCCTCAGTACAAGTACGGATGAGTTCTCCTGTCTTTCCACCCTCGTTATACACCCTTTATTTATAGGCAATATTCAAGTTTAATTCACTCTTTATTTATTAATTAGGAAAATGAGTGTAAATGTATAATAATTTTAAGGGTGTTGTTTAAATGATCAAATTTTAAATTTATTTTTTAGAAATTATAGTATCATAAATTTTAGAGCTATTAAAAATTTATATGGTCATTAATTTCAGAACCTTAAGAGATTAGTTGAAATGCATGTAAACTAACTTGAACATTCAAAATTAATAAAAAAAAAAAGTTTAATGGCAATTGACTTTTTATTGATTTATAACTTTTTTATATCCATGTCTAAAAGCACAATATCTCATTCAAATTATAATATCTTTAATATTAGGGTTTATAAAATAAAGAAATTTTATGATATTTATGTTATAACTAGTCAAATTCTAAAATTATAGTTTCATCTTAATGAAAAAGGTATAACATTGTTAAATAATTAAAAACAATGTCATGTTATTAATAAAAAATCATACTTTTTTTCAACTGACCTTTTCTCTTCATCTCTTTCAAAAAAGAAAAACAAGATTGAAAAAAGAGAGGAAAAACAACACAAACTTCCTTTATGTCAGTTGGGCTTTGAATCTCATCAAAACAAATTATCATGTTATTTAATTGTATTTAATTAAAATATTTAAAAATTTAACAAAAAAAAAACCAAAGTAGAAAAAAAACCCATGCAGATCTAACTCCTAATTTACTTTTTTTATTAATCAACAAGAAAATCCACCAAAAGCTTACAACTTTAATTTCAAATCTTGGTTTTTCATTCTTTATACAAAAAAAAAATTATAAACTAATAAAAACTCATTTTTCTTGATCAAAGTATTTTACCTAATTCTAATTCATTGATAACTATTTCTTCTTTCTATGGTTTGTAAAATAAAAACACCTATACCATTTTTACATAAATAGAGACACTTCGTTGAAACAATAAAGGTTAAAAGGAAGTAACAAAGCTAAGACATTTTTTTAAAGGAGGTGACATTGTTTTTAATTATTTAATTATATAACATGTTTTAACTATTGAAAATTTAATTAAAAACATGGTTAATCAATATTTGAAGTCAAATTAAAAATGGAGTCTACTCATTTTTCACTACAAATTTGTTAATCTGATTTTCAACAAACTTTTTAATATAAACATTAATACTATTTAAATAAATTATGGTTAATATATTTTGATGAAATCTAAAACCCTTTAAAAGTACTCTATCCCACATATTAAAAAAAAAAAACAATTTTCTTGATCTTTATAAAATGGATAATACAAAAGTTAAAATTGAACCTAAAAGGCACCCAGGTTTTTAAAGAAGAGAAGTTATGGAAAAAATAGGTTTTGAGCTTAAATCCACAAGTGCTTGCATGTCGGCTCAACTCAACTTCAAGCTTGGGCTTGATTGTGGGTTTGAGTTCATTATAAAATAATTTTTTAAATCATAAAAAATTATTTTTTACCAACTTAAATTTGAACTTGGATTTGGTCTATGAAGAATTTTTTTTTTTAGCCTAGCTCATTATTTATCCAACCCATAAAAAGAAGAATCTAATCAATTTTCTTTTTCAAAACTCTTTCAACATAAATAGATCTTTTAGCTCAAAAATCACATGATTTAAATAAAAAATATTTATTTTTAATTATGACTTATAAAGGGTAATACAAGCGATTAGTAGGAATTCTATCAGCATTTGATTTCTAAAATTCATTATAAAAAAAATAGAAAAGATTCAATGCACTAATTTTAGGATGCAAATCTCGGCTGATTTGCAGTAAAAAAATATGATTAAGAAAACTAAAATATTTTTATTCTTGTTCAGATTTCAGCAATTACCTTTCAGTGATCAAATAGTGGTATAACTCCTTTCTCTCCTTCCTTAGCTGGCACCATGAGGCGCTAACTGTTTTCTTTGGATTGAGGCAGAAAAAAACATGGTCTACAGCTCTCAAAAATCAAGTGAGAGAAACATGAAAACCAGCAGGAAGTTGCAGAGAAAAGAAAAGAAATCAGATGGGGAGGGATGCATGCTGCAAAGTCTTATTTTCTTATCCGGAGTGGTAGAATTCCTATCATTTTAAGATGATTCAATCCCCTCTTCAGCATCTTAAAACCTAACCAATTTCCTTCTAATTTCATCTTCAATTAAATCTCTCATTTTAGCACTTTTCAATTCAGTTCATGGTCCAAGAAAACTTTATATTGGTTCGTAATCCCTCAAATTAGACCTGCGAACTTGGGCTAACCCCTTCTTGCGACAGGATTCTCTACTTTCACCTTAGATATTTAAATAAGAATATCTTGAACTTCTGATATCGAAATCAAGATATTCAAAAACCCAAATTCATTTACACATACAGGACTATAACTTTTATGAAGGATTCAAAGTTAGATAAAATCATTTTGAAGAACAGAATTGCAGAAACTCATGCCTAAACCCTTCTCATGGCAGAATTCTCTACTTTCATATTAGATATTCAAACGGAAATATCTTGAGCGTTTGACATTGAAATCAGGTGATTCAAAACCTTAAATTCATCTAAACGTACAAGAATACAACTTTCATAAGGATTCGAAGTGAAATAAATTCGTTTTGAAGAACAAAATCTGGCCACAACCTGGTTGGTTAAAAGGATCTCCTGATTTGATTAAGGAAACTGACAATACCGAGCACCCCAATCTAATTGAGAGTCTGCCATAAGAACAGTGAGCCCTATGACCCAATAAAAGTATAGGTCAATTCTTCAACATATCATGAGTGACAAAATATAACTGGGATGGTTAGATATTACATGAAACCAAGTCAGAATCAAGGCCTAAGTTGAAACAAAAAATTATGACAATAGCAGAATCAGTTTTTTTAGTGCAAATTTTAAGGGATTTATCAAACCTTAAAAACCAAATAAAGAAGGAACGAATTTAGCATTACGAAGACTCCTAAACAATCTAAGAAACCTAATGATTTTGATAGTAAAGGAGTAGAATAAAGATGATAAAAAAACAGCTCAAAATGGGTTCGAAAAACATTTCTTTTTTCTCTGTTTTTGTCAATTCCTCAACAATCATGAACTAAACTCCTGCATTTTGTTTAAAAGATGTATACATCGTTTCCAGTATATGGGGTTCAAAAATGAGTTACAACGAAGTTGATTCAAATCAACTCTAAAAAGATTCTAAAGGATCTCAATGGAGAGTTTTATGCTTTTTTATCAATTAATTACCATAAAAAAATATTGCTTATGAGAATGAATGGTAGTATTTCACATTGTCTAGGTCAACTCGTTTATGCGTATCATGCAATCTTATCTTTTAAATTCTAATGGACCATATAATGGGACAATTGAACATCATAAAATAACATCTGTCTATTTTTAGGTAAGATAATTTAATTAAATTTTAAGTTGGAATTCTTGAAGCACCTTTCAAGACTTGTTGTATAGTACTAATATTTACATGGAAAGTAACAAACATGTTATTTAGACCACATGTTATAAGAAATTATGATATGCAAAACTATATTAGTAATCGAGTTACTCACTTTAATTTGCATATTGGCCATCCTATAAGTATTGATATGACATAATATTAATACAGACAAGGACTAATCTTTTGCCTTTGTTACAATAAATAACTTATAACTTGAAAATTAGATGGTGTTCATACATAACAATACATGATATATGCATTAACTTCAATATTTTGGATAAAATTAATAAAGAATACCCTAATAAATTATTGATTTATCGATTATCTAATAACTTGATTAACTAATAAATTTTCACGGTCCTAAAAGTATTAATTTATAGAGGCTTAATTGTGCTTTCATTTTATATTTCAAGTCAACATAATATAGCATATCAATCAAAACACAACATTTGATACAATAAAAAAAAATTATAATTTTTTTTTAAAAAAATTATTTTATGCTCCCTCTGTGGTCTTAGGTTTGAGTCCTTGGTTGCTCATATGATGGTCACTGGAGGCTTATATGGGCGTTAACTTCAGGACCCGTGGGATTAATCGTGGCGCACGCAAGTTGACCCGGACACCCACGTTAATCTAAAATAAAAAAAATTATTTCAAACAAACATGTTCAAATCAAGTAGTTGTTATTATAAACAACCTTCTATATATGTATACATTGTAAGAAGAAACTAATTCAAAAATAAAATATTTAATTAGTTTTAGTTGTTTCTAAAGCAACATAGTTGTATTTTTTGAAGCGATTATTGTAAAATATGATATACAATCTACTGAAAAAGATAGGGAAGAAAATATATGAAATTTTCTCCAATTAGATTGAGATTGATGGTAATAAGTTGATTCAAATCAATTCTAGAAAGATTTTAAAGGATTTCAATGGAGAGTTTTATGAATCAATTACCACAAAAAACATTGTTTAAGAGAACGAATGATGATATTTCACATTGTCTAGGTCAACTTGTTTATGAATACTATATAATCTTATCTTTTAAAGTCTAATGGACCACATGATGGGACAATTGAACATCATCTAATAACATCTATCTATTTTTAGGTAAGATGATTTAATTAAATTTTAAGATGGAATTCTTAAAATAGCTTTCAAGACTTGTTGTGTATTACTAACATTTAAATGGAAAGTAATGAATATGTTATTTTCACCACTTATTATAAGAAATTATGATATATAAGACCATACAAGCTATCAAGTCACTTACTTTAATTTGCATGGTGGTCGTGCTAGAAGTATTGATATGACACAATATTAATGGCCATGAGTTTTGATATGACACAATATTAATACAAACAATGACTAATTATTTGTTTTTGATACAACAAATAAATAACTCGTAAGTTGAAAATTAAATAATATATACATTAACTTCAAAAATTGAATTAAACCATATGATGAGAAGGCTTTACACCACATATCAAGATTATGAAATTTATTATATTTAAATAGATACTTCCATGGTAACCATATAAGCTTTCTTATAATAAGTTTTCCGATTCATATTATGAAAGGGGTGACTATTATAATCCAATACACATTAATATCTAATTGATAAAAAAGAATTTGAAGGGAAATAAAGAAACATCAATATAGTTTATTCAATACTTTTAATATTTTATAGAATGGGTGGTACGTTGACTTTTAAATTACTATTTTCCACCACCATGTCATAAATTATTTGCCACCACCCCTAATTTCCCATTACTTTTCTTCATGTCAGTATAGATTATGAACATGGGATTCACTTTAAATAGTTGTATTATCCTTTGCTTTAATAATTACCTATAATCGAAACTAACCTTATAATTAATCATAGTTCATTTTGTTCTCACTAGAAAAAACATCCTGTTAAAGAAGGCTTTTTTATTTAAATGTTAAAATTATATAATACCCATATACAATAAACTAATTTTTTTTTTTATCGAACGACTGCAAATTATATTTAATTAAAACGCAGTCGCAGCCGCGTAAACAAACAACACCTTAGTACACTTTAATCTTAAATACACATTTAAAATTTATTTAAAAATATAATAGATATTGTTTTTTTAAATTAATTAAAAATACATCAAGATAATATACTTTTTTATTTTTAATATTAGCATGTAAAAACAATTTAAAATATAAAAAATATTAATTTAAAAATAAAAATAAAAAATTTTCAAAAACAATACCCAATTACTTACCTTGAAAGTATTTAATTAATTAAAGATGCGAGGCTATGATATTACCAAGCCGGGGCACATTTTTAGCCCGCCTAGGCAGCTTCCCTAATGGAGAATCTTCGCTCTCTTTTTTGCCTATCATAGTCTTCTTCATTGTGATCCTGCTTTTGTTAATTTGCAGGTGTTTTTACAAGGGAGGGCGACAAGAAAGTAGTGTGACGAGGTTGAATTTTGCCCATCTAGAGAAAGTTACTTGAAGAGTGGTTAGTATTAAATAGATAAAGTTTTTTTTTTTTTTGATTAATGTGGGTGTCCGGGTCAACTTACGTGCATCACGACTAATCCCACGGTCCACTGGACATCCTGCAAGCCTCAGTGAACAGGTTAGGCACCGCGGGGGTGACAGGCGTACCACACAGCAAGGAGCCAGCAGAACCAGGAAGGACACCACTCACCAGCCCCACTCCCACTAGGACTCGAACCGAAGTTCGAAAGAAGACGAGCAGTGTCTTACACCACTAAGCTACAAGCTGCTTGGTATTAAATAGATAAAGCTTAGTTTTGGATGTGATTGCCCACATTGATCAAAAGTTTTATGAAGGGAATTCTAACTTTACTAAAAGTAAAAAAAACCACGAACTAAATCCCAAATGTTTAAGTTCCCCCCAAAAAAAGTTCTGAATTGGATGCTATAATTCTTGATTTATCATTTTTTTTTTATGAACTCACTCATAATTATTAATATGGGTGAAATCCATTAATGAATATGGATGGAAGACTTAATTGAGCTTTTTTAAATTGTTGATGAATCTATTGAGATAGAAATTTTATAGCTAATGTGTTTATTTAAGGTTTTCTTATGGTATTTACTAGCTTATTTATTGTGTTAGTTAAATAAAAAAAATTATAACATGAAAAGGTATTATTTAAAATGTAAAAAACTTTTGTTATTGTTACTAAACTTGGTATGATAATTCACACTCCAAAAATTTGGACATGATGTTCTTTCTAGTCCGAATTGATCTTGTAGATTAAGCAAAACTAAAAAAAATTAAAAAAAAAATAATCTAGATTAAATCTAATAACTTGTAAAATCCATGATTTAAATTATAAATTTTATTTGATTAAATTAATAATTTTTTAATAAAATAAATAAAAAATTTACTATCGATCAAATATTAAATAATAAAATTAAATAAAAATTTAAATTGAAAAAAAAATATTACATTAAAAACAAAATAAAAAGACATGTTTTTATTAAAACTGAAGCGTGTGGGCCTGAAAGAGACATGCAGGCCTGGGCTCATATTTTACTTTTAAAAAATAAAAAACTCATTTATGTTTCTTAAAAAAACAATACTGTTAACTCCTTAAAATCAAAACCACGATCTTGACATCAGCTCACACGCTTACCGCTTGAACTATGACGCGAAGTGACAAACCGCGCAATTAAAAAAATATATATCTTAGCTTGTTTCGCTATTTATATGAACGCGAAACAAGCTCCATGGCATTTTAGTTATTTTGTTAATGATCAAGGCTAAGATAGTTTCTTTGGCTGCCGCTTTCTTTTATTTTGTGTTTTAATTGTTGGCTGGGCTTATAATGTTGTGATGTGATGTAATTTGTGAAATGAAATAACCTAATTATTTGATAGTAAATTATGTTGTTCGATTCTATTTCAACTTATTAATATGTTAATATAAGTAACGTATATTTATTATAAGATTTAATAGTTAAATTGATTTTAAAAAATAACACTATTATTAAAATATTATATCAATTTAATATAATTTTTGTGTCTCTATTTGTTTTTAATTTAAAAGACTTTATGATAATTAACTTATTTATATATTCAATATAATGAATTGTGCGTAGAAAGATAGAATGAATATTCTTTATTATTAAAAATATTTGTAATTATCTAAATAGCATATATCGCATCAAGGATGAGTTTATTATAATTATATAGTTTTAACTTAACTAGTTAGTTTCTAGAATTATTTTTAAAAAATTACTGGTTCAAATCTCATAACTTTCTAGGTCATTAAAGATTTATATTATTATTAATTTAGGACCCGTAGAATTAATTAAGGTGTACGTAAACTGACTCAAACCCCATATTAATAAAAAAATAAGTTTATTATGAAATGTTATTAAAATATAAAATAATAAATAATTATTAAAAAATGCCTTTCACTACTATTGTATTGTATTACTGTTATTATTTTCCTTTTTTTTTTTCTTTTTGAACAATTGACTAAGCATACTCAAGTTAATTTATTTTTATTTTGTCATGGATATATTATGTATCTAATAATTATGCTCGAAGATTTATAGGATAAAAAATTATTGACCACTTATCCAACGCCTTCATTTTTTGAATTCTACCCTTTGTTTGATGTCCATCATCTTCCTGTATAAAATGCATATTTTTCTATTATTATTGTTATTGTTGTTGTTCATGTATGAAAAAAATATAAAAAATCATTATTTAAATCTATAATATTATAATGCATTTGATTCAAATCCGGAATTCAGATCTTATTTTAATAATTTCTTAAAACAAAACCCCATTTTAATTGATATCTTTCTTTGTTTTTTAGCAAGAAATGGCTCTCCAAAAAGAAACAAGCAAGGGGAGGATATTTTACCCAGTTTACTAGATTAACCAGTCCCTTACCACAAGATTTTTTTAGAACAGTTTACCCATTAAAACTTAGCAAGAGTAGAGGAAGGAACCCTGTTAATATTTCTCAGGAAAGGAGGTTCATTATGCAAGTTGATCAAATAATTTGTTTTCATAACTGTACCAAATCCAAATTAATATGGTCGTGTATAATCCATTTAGGAAAAATTAGGAATTGAATTAATCTCAAACTAATTGACTTTTGCATCGCTACATGTAAAATTAAAAAATAATCTTTAATTAAAGATTAAATAGGAAAGTTTAGAAATATATATAAATTAAAATATTTAATTCTGTATTATAAAAAAATATTTTTTTATTTAACTATATATCAATAAAAAAAGTTTTGTAAGAAAAGTTATAATTTAAATTCCATTGAAATAAAATAACTTGCTGCTGAAATTCATTCTTTTATTATTAATCTATTTTACTCTAAAAACAATTAGTTTTCCTATGTTATGTGATTTATTTGATAAAAAATTGGAAGCATTTAGAATAAATATATAAAAAACGATGCAATCAATTTAAAATTATCTCTCTATTCAAAACCCTTTTTATCTTTTTAATGCACTTCCCTCTTAGATTTTTTTTACGTGGTTATTTATTTTTAAAACAAAAAAATAATTAATATTATAAAATTAAGTTTTAATAAAAAATATTTTAATAATATTTACATGAATATATTAAAAAATATAAAAAATAATATATTGCTCATGGAAATGAAAAGTGGTAGGGAAATTTTTAAAATTTATTTTTTATTTAATTATATTATAATAAAAATAAACATGCTGAGAAAAGCCAGCTGATAATATTAAAAAAATCATGAAGAGGTACACAAAATAGTATTCACTAATATTATAAAAAATGCTATAATTTTATTCCAAGGCAAGATAAAAATAGAATGGTATTTAATAAAATAATATCCTAATTATATTTTAATTTATTTATTTTAATAACACTTAATTAAAATAAAAGAAATTAAAAAAAAAACATAAAGGCTTTCTTTAAAAAAAAAAATCAAGTGTTCGTGTATGGTCTCTAACAAGGGAGGACAAGGCAGTGAACCGCGTGTTATGACCTTTATTTTTATTTTTTTTGAATGGGCGTTGTTCGCCCCTTTTATATATATATATATATATATGAAAGTAGATTACTCATTGTCTACTAGTTGGCTTTTTTGAGGATCTAAGATGGCTAGAAAGATGTTTCTCGGCCTCTTGTATGTAAAAAAATTTATTTTCAACTTTTTTTTCACTTAAATATATTAAAGTAACACCTTATAAATTTCAACAAATTTATATATAATTGCCCATCAATTTTTAATCAGTCAAAAATAAAAAAAAATCTTCTCAAATAAAAAAATAATTCTTGAACCCTAATCTTTTTTTTTAAGGATAAAAGATAAAAACATCTAAATAAAAATTATTTTCATCAAATAAAGCTTATTAATTATAGCAAACTAACAACTTTTTTTTCTCTTTCTCTTCGTAGACCATTGTTTTTCTGTATTTTTTTAAATAAAATATTTCAAAGGTTGAAACATGAATAAAACTCAAGATAGGTAACCAACAACCTTTTACTCCCCTCCACTTTTTAGATGATTTTTTTTTAAAAAAAAAAATTCAAAGGCACAAACATGAATAAAATAAAATTTTAAACCAAAACATTATTATAAATTAAAAATACCCCTCCTCACAAAGTACTATTCATTGGAATAGTGCTTTGTATTTTTTTCTTTGATTTTTTTTCAATCAATGTTTTTTTCTAATTTTATCTTTTATTATTAGATTTTTTTTAATCTAGTTATCACCTTAATGACATAAATTTTAAGTTTGGTAGGTTAACGTAATTTGGTGGGTTAGCTTGGTTAACTTAATTTTTTTTAATTTCATTATTTAATATTGATTTGATTGAGAATTAAACATTATAATTTATTTTGTTTACTTTTCATCAAGTTATAATAGCCACATGATCTAAGAATGATGCTTAATGACTTAACTTGGGTTTTTTTTTGTGTCTTTTATTTAATTGATTTTTCTTTTAATTTTTTCATTCAATACTTGATCGATCGAGAACTGAGTTTCATAATTCATTTTGATATATTTTTTATGAGAATATCTTAATCTCATGATTAAGGTCACAAGTTTTAGTATTTTGATCCTAGTTAAATCATGTCGTTTTTATGTTTTCTTTCTAAGAGATTATATCAGTTTCGTGACCTGAGTCATGAGTTATTCAATATTCTCATAAAAATGAATATTAAATCATGTTTTGGTATATTGATCTCATGATCCATTTCACAAGTTTTAGTATTTTGATCCTGGTTATATCATATCATTTTTATATTTGTTTTCTAATAGATTATATCGGTCTTATAACTTGGGTCATGAGTCTATCAATATTGAAGTTGTTTTTTATTGGGTTGTCCTAGTCTAATAACCTGGATCGTGAGTTTGATGAGTTAACACAACTGACTTATTTTTTAATTAGATCTTTTTTTAATTTCATTAGTTAAAATTGTGTTTGATTATGAATTAAACTTCATAATTTATTTTGGTTTGTTTTTTACTAGGTTATCCTGATTTTATAATCCGGAAATAGTGCTTAATAGTTAACTCAAGTTAATTTGACTTATTTTTTTTTATTTTTTAATTAAGATTTTTATAAGTTTCATTATTCAAATTAGGTCCGATATGAGCTATTAATAATCGAGTTTTATAATTTGTTTTAACTTTCTTTTTATAGGCTATCCCAGTCTTAAGATTAAAGTCATAGATTTGACAAATTAACTCATGTTAAATTATTTTATTTTTTTTTATAATATTATTTCAGTTTAATGACCTGAGGCATGCGTTTGATGGATTGACTCAGGTTATTTTTTGTGTTTTTATTAATTTTGTAATCTTATTGTTTGATATTAAGTTGGTTAGGGATTTGAATTAGTCATTTTTTATTTTATTTTTTATGAGGTTATTTCGGTCTTATAATTTAAATTGCTAGTTTGACATGTTAACTCGAGTTATTTTTTTAATTTTTTTTAATTATTTTTTTTTAATTTTATTATTCAATATTTAATTGATCGGGAATTAAATTTCATAATTTATTTTAATTTGGTTTTTTATAAAGTTATCATTGTTTCGTAACCCGGATTACAAATTTAACACGTCAATCCAGATTGTTCTAGATCATTCCAACATATTATTATTTTAATATTATAAAAAAATATGATTTTAAAATTTTATTTAGTCAAATATATTATTATTTTAATATTATAAAAAAAATTATTTTAAAATTTTATTTAGTCAAATATTCTTTTAAACCAGTAAAGTTAACTGAGTTATATTATATAAACTCTCACATAATTTATTTTTTTTCTTTTCCTAGTAAGAAAAAAATATTGATATTTTTATTTGACATTCAAATAACAAATTAACTTGACAAGCAATAATCATCTTTGTAAAAAGACTAAAAGAACAAATAAAAAAGTCTAACTTTGTCGCACAAATTTCAAATAAGTTACGATTTTTTTTTCTTTTTGGTCCTTTTATTTGTATCTTTACAATAAGAATTCAAATCTGTCTATAATCATGTTCGGAAATTTAATCAAAACCTTTTAACTTCCAAGAATATACAAAAAGAAAATATCATAAACAAAAAACAACACCTTCTTAAACAGGGCAATTAGAAGCAGTCTGATAATAAAAAAACAATACTGTAATTCTTAATAGATTATTAGTAATTATAGTTTCCATTATTTTTTTAAATAATGTTTTATATTAAAATATATGTTAATTATATATTTTTATTTTTTAAAAATGATTTTTTATAACAATTCATTAAAATTATTTAAAAACAATAAAAGTATATTATTTTAAAATAAATTAAAAAATAATTTTTTTTAATTTTGTTAAAAATGCAAGATACTCTAAATATAAATATACTTTAAATATAAATATACGAATATAAGCACAGCGCAGCTCGTTACAGTATTTTCCGGGTTATTTTTCCTAATTTTTAATCTAATTTAAATGTAATGAAATTGTAATGCCCGCCTAAGATGAATCCAGAAGGTAAGGAAGTAGGAACTAGCGAGCAAAATGACGTTTTCTTACTTGGAAGGCAAAAATTATTCCTTGGAAGTATCATTACTTGAAGCCTCCAAAATTGAAATTACATTACCAAATCCTAAGATTAACAAAATCACTCAAACCATGATTAACAACATCAAATCCAAAATGTAATTTACATCAAACCCCCCCAAAAAATAAAATCTATTAAAAAACTAACCCAAAAGAGGAGTATTGAGATTGTATTCATGATCATTTTGACCATCTTGATCATCGTCATGATCATCAAATTCATCACCACACTCGTACACAGATCCAACGAGCCGTAGCTGATCTTCTAAGTACCTTTGCAATAACCCAACTTCTTTCCCCTCTTCCTCTTCACAATCACAGTCACAAAACCCCTCTTCACACATGAGCAACCGATCGCCTCCTTCCTCTTTGTTCTTGCCCCGGCCACGGCGGCAGAGGCGGATGCATAGCTTAGAGGCACATAGTAGAGGCAAGGTGACACAGAGGAATGGAAGGAGGATCGGTGAGAAGAGGAGGAGGAAGAAGCAACGGCTCCGCCGGGTTCGGAGCCAGGTGCTGGTGGCTAGCATGACTCGATAAGGTGGGGAACATATGGTGGGGGATTGATTGTGGTAGTGGTGGTGGAGGCGGAAGTCATGGCGGTGAATCGGTGGTGGTGGTGGTGGAGCTTTGGAACTTGGGAGAGGAGAAGGGGTGTAATGTGAGTGGGGATTTTTATACATGGAGGAGGGCATGTGATTGTTGAAAGCGATGGTTTTTTATTTTTTGAAGCAGTTAATCTTCCTAAGGAAGTTGTAAGGACTTCGATATTTTGAAGCCGTTAATCTTCGCAAGGAAGTTACAAGTACTGATGATAATTTAATCTCATCTTATGAATTCAATTGAAATGACTTTACCTGATTTGAAAGTATAATTTTTTTATAGAATAAATAATAAATAGAATATAAATATTATCAAATTTATCAAAATCCAATATTTATCATTTAATATAAATATACATACTTTATACTTTAGTGTGTGTATATATATATATATTTATATATTAACTGTTTTATTTTTTATTGATTAATAAATAATAATAAATAATAGATATTCATGCAATTGCATGCTTAAAACCCCTTAAATAATTGGCATAGTATAAATATTAAGAAATTTAAACCATGAGTGCTCATTATCATCCCTAGTTGTAAGGACTAAAAAGTACTTGTAATTGTTTATTGAACTTTAATTTAAAATTAATTTGAGATTAAACACACTTGTTTATTGAAAAATAATGTTTTTAGAGTAATTTTTATTAAAAAAAATGAACCATTAAAAAGTAAATTATTTTATAATACTTGATAGTACTATAGGAAATAAATAAAAAAATATTTTTTAGTATTTAATTATGTTATGAAAAATAAATTTAAAAATAACTTATTAATGTTTTAATTTTTTTTATGATTATTAAAAGAATGAGCACCAAATTTTAAATTTTTTTTAAGATTATTAAAAGAATGAGCACCAAATTTTACAGATAAAAAGTTAAAAGAGAATGAAATTGAAAACTATTATAATCTCATAAATTATTTTAAATAAAAAAATAATAATTAAAATAATAATAATCAAACCTAACAGATAAAAAATTAAAAAAATATAATTTTATAAATTATTTTAAATAAAATAAATAAAAATAAAAAGAATAACAATCAAATCTAATAGATAAAAAATCTTAATTGAAAAAATAAAAGAAAAATAAATAATAATCAAAAGAATGAGACCCAAAGTTGATATAAAATTCAAATTAAATCAAATTAAAAGGGATAAAATTCAAAAAAATACAAACAAAATATATAGAAAATAAAATATTAAGGACCAAATTTAATAAAATCAACAAATAACAAGATAGTTCTAAATTTTTTACAACTTCTAAAATATGTTTTCCACTCAAAATAAAAGAAATACTTTTCTTAAAACTATGCTAATTTTTTTTTACTAAAAAATATTTTTTGTTGAGTAATTTTTTTAAAAGTAAATAAACACAAAACAAATTGGAAAACAATTTCTAAAAAAAA
>NW_011500071.1:167325-168190 GCF_000495115.2 Populus euphratica
GACATGTTTCTATTGGGTCACACTCCTATTAGATATTTTTTAGCTTTCCAATATGAGATCTCAATTTTGATTATGGGTTGAGTGACCACGTGATCACGAGGTTTTGCTTTATTTTAAAGAGAGAATAGAGAACGTGAATAAAAGAAAAAATAAAATGGTGTTGAGCTTGTATGCATTATTGTTAGATTTAACTTGATTTGGTTGGTTGACTAAAAAAATTCAATATTAAAAAACTAATCTATGTTGGGGTTCGGTTGATTCATATAAAAACCAACTCTAAGAAATTCAATTAGTTTGCCCAAATCAATAAGAAATTAAATAAAAACTCTATTATTTGAATAAAAATAATTAACTTGATGGTTTAGGCTTTTTTTTTTTGTATGTGTTTATCTACTATGTTACTTGCTAAATTAATTATAAGGGTTATAAGGTAGTCTGGGTCAAAGGATAAGAAAGACAAACTTGATAACGCGCTAAACTTGGTAAGCATTTCATATGGAAAAAAAGTTAGGACTAGAAGAAAATGAAGACAGGTATGGTTGTGGGTTGGACTAGGTAAGTATTGCACATAAAAATCAAGTAGTCATGAAATCTAGATCAAAAGAAAGGAAAGTCAAACTTAGTTGTAAGTAAGCATAGATAAGAACATTATCGACAACAATAATAAATCAACAACAATTGCTTTATAATTGAACTAAGTTTACAAGATTTTTAAAATGTGTTATTAGTAAGCTTGTAATTCCAAAGATAGATAATAAGTAGGCAAATAACTTGTAGAATGTAGATTGATAATTTGTAGGCAATAATCACTAAATTTATAAACCAACAAGCTTGTAGTTTTTATTGTAATTTGGTATGCTTGCAA
>NW_011500071.1:169155-172138 GCF_000495115.2 Populus euphratica
AAAAAATATATATTAAGAAATAATGATAGAATAAACTTGTAATTTATTGACTTTGAAGTAAGAAATTCTTTATATTTCTTTATCTTTATCTTTGAATTGATAGTATCCCTCACTGTGATCATAGATTTACTTTGTTTTTAAAAACTAATTTCTTAATTTAATAGGAAACTAATTTGATCTATCATGATTTTATCTTTTATTTTTGTTTTGTACACCGAAATACCTCTTCCAAACCATGGAAAGAGTTTGCCAAAATCCCACCTCAAATCATTATATATTGCTACCCCGCAATAAAACAATTCGTGCTCGAAGATAATGATAAGAAAAACTTTAAATCAATTTGACTTTGAAGGAGGAAAATCTATACCTTCAAAGTAAAATTTGCCCTATTATGGACGTTAATTGATTGGTCCATAGAAGATGTTTCCAAGACATCACAGAGCCATCAAGAGTTTGATGGATAGCAAATCAAAGACTTCTCTTAGAACTTCACAGGGAGATATTATTTCTGTAGATAAAAAGGAAGAAGAAGAAGATGAAGAAAATGCAATCATTAGGCTCTTAAATCCAAGAGAGTTGTCGGCGGCGTCGCATATTGATAATAATACATAAAATATATCTATTCAATGTAATATCCATAGCCTCTTCTTTATAGATATCCATAGCCTCTTCTTTATTCTTACCGTTATCCCCCAAATAATTTCAAGATATTAATCTCAATATAAAGTAATGATTATGTACCTTGGAATTAATTGGCGTTCCGAAGCAAACCAAATTGAATTCTAGAATTAAATGGCATAGTTGCTCGCATATTATAGCGAATATATTTTTTTTGGGATTTTTTTTGTTTATATATATATATATATATATATAGTATCTTTTTTCTTATTCAAGTAATTTTTTTAAACAACTTTTTAATAGTAACAAAGTTTATTAAATAAAATGTTACAATGATCAGAAATATATATTTATAAAAACTATAATGATTTAAGCAAAATTATTATTATTTTTAACTAAGAACCTAATTTTTTTACTCATGTATTTCTTTTTCATTCTAATGAAACATACTTTTATTATATGAGAGGAGTTGTTTTTAAATAAAACCTAAAATTAAAAAAATAATGAATATATTATTTTTAAGTACCTATAAAAAAAATATATATAAGAAAAATATATTTTAAAAAATCATACAAAAAACCTGCAATTAGAAAATATATACTTATTCTCATTCAATATTAATGAGTAAATTATTTAAAAAATTCTTCATAAGTTAACATAGGGGTGATCATTTTTTATTTGGTTCAATTTTTATAAAAAAAATAATCAAACTAATTTTTTTGAGAAAAAATAAAAATCGAATCAAAACCAGTTCAAACCAACCACTTTCAGTTCGGTATTTTGAAAAAAGCTTGTTCAATTTTTTTCAGTTTTGGCTTGGTTTGACTTTTTTTTCTAGTTTTTTAAATTTAGATTCATTTATTTTTTTTTAATTTCAGGTTTATAAAACCAATTTGACTTGTTTTTTTTCTAATTTTTTAGATTTAGATTCATTTGTTTTTTTTTTTAATTTCAGGTTTATAAAACCAAAACCTAACCAAACTGGTTGATTTAAAAAAAAATTAATTGATTTAATTGATTTTTTTCACGATTTAATTTTTTCAATTGTTTTTTTATTTTTTATTTAATTGATTTTTTCAGTTTTTTTACTCACCCCTAGGCTAACACATAACCATCTATAAAATCAATCATTAATATCATCACAAAAGTCCTAATCTTCTTGAAAACAATAAATAATTGGATAATTACTTCAATATTCTTTTAATTAAAGGATTTAAAGAGATTTATGGTGTCTCTGTATGTATATATATAAAAGATGATGTATAGTTTTCTAGTTGACTTTTCAAGCATTAAAGGTTATTGAAAAGTAGGAGTTCAAGTTCTTTGACTCATAAAATGTAATATAAAACTTGTTTTTATATGAAATTTCATAATATTCTAGAAATCTCAATAAATTCATTTAATCTCTAAAAAATAACTTATATTCATTCTAGAAATAAAAAATTTAATAGCTTAAAAAATAATCTACTTTTTATGACTTGTTTTAAGATAAACACTATCTTTATTAAAGCTCTCTCTCCAAGATAAACTAATTAATATTAAGATAAATTTTTTGGGTGGTTAGAATATGATTGACGGAATACATTTTTTTTTCCTTTTCTAACTTTTCTCTCTCTCTTTTAATTTATAGAGACTAAAATGTAAAACAAATAAGGTTTTATGATTGAAATATTGTGAAACCCTCAAAATAAAAGAACCAAAAAAGAAAGATTTTAGGGGCCAAAATGAAGTTTTTCATGCCCTATGAACAATAAAAAAGAAAAAAAAAGGTGCTTGTTTTTTAGTGTTAAATCTGGTACTTGTTGTTTTAATTTTTTTTAATTGAAAAAATTAAATTTTATTTTGGAATATAAAGCATTTGGAATAAGTCGTGAAACATAAATAAAATAAATTATAAACATAATGAAAAATGATAAAATTTAAAAGAAAAAAGTTTAGTGACCATATTAGAATAATTTTTCAAGGATTAAAAAAAGAGGAGGCGACTCAGCTGCCCTCCGAGCATCCGAATGTAGTGCCACATTAAAAGAAACAATAATTTACCTTCCTCTTTTAGTATTTCTTGAAATGTAATTATAATTATAATAAGTATTTCATCAATCTAGAGCAAACCACTTGTGCATTAATTAGAATCATTTAACAAATCACGAATTCAAAGTAAAACTGAAGAGGATCCATAGTGGATTATGTCAAAAAGCAGCTCATATTTCAAGTCCATAATAACTTCAAGTGCAAGGAATGAGATAAATGTTTGCATGTTAGGAAGCTGTGAAATATGACTTGAAAACAGCGATTGCCCGTGAGTAGTTCATAAGATAGTTATTAAAATGGAAAATATGCAAGAAAATGCATGAATTTTGGAGGG
>NW_011500071.1:172339-195359 GCF_000495115.2 Populus euphratica
TTAATTTTAGATTTATTATAATATTATTGTTAATATATAAGTTATTTTGAACATTTATATTAATAGAAAAATACTTATAAATATCGTCTGTTCGCAGTATAATATACATATCACTTATAATTTTTTAAGTTTTAATTCAATAAGCAACAGCCAATCACATAAAGTAATAATAATATTGTTGTTAATATTTTAATTTAACCACTTATTTTTTTGAATGTCCCAGCAAGATGTACATCAAATGAAACTCTTCCAACCTAAGCTTTTCTAAATTGAAGCCTTTATCCAACTTAGATGAACTTTTCCAGTTTTACATTGACAATGACCAAGTCCTTCAAATGATATACATGTTTTGGTGTGCTAAACTTTTACATCAAATTATATTAAAATATTTTTTTTTATTTTTTAATAGCACATTAAAATCATTGGAATAACAACAATAATAAAAATATTGATTTAATATCTTTTTGAAACAAATATGCTCTTAAAACACTTTCAAATGAAGTTAAAAACACGTTATATCTGATATAATAATAATAATAATAATTTTTTATTTTAAGATATATTAAAATAAAATATTTTTAAAACTTAAAAATAAACTTAATGTGAATATCAACTTTAACGGGTTACGAAGAAGAGGAGGTCCCACCATAGTCTAAAAGGGAAATGAAAAGAAAGATGGCCGCGTTGTGTGCGTATGTGGATGGGTGCAATTGCGGTCACCCTCCTTAAATTTGCCATTAAAAGCAACCACATTTTCTTAAGGAAATAAAAATAAAAATAAAAATAAAAATAATCTAGCAACAATCATAAAAAGTAACAGCTTTCACGTGATCCTTTCTGCCACTCTCTAAATCCCACTAGCCTCCACCTCCTCCAATAACATCCCTCCTAGTTTCTTCTCCATTGGAACGTGTAACCACGCGATAGCTTTGCATCTGGGATTTATGTTTTGACCGCGATGAATCACAGTAATCAAATCTACAAAACGATGACGTTGCAGCTCTTTAAAGATTAAACCTCTACAATTCACGTGCAACGCATCCCTCCTTAATCACCCTGCATCTCATCTTGATGAAAAGTTTCGTCATCGCACGGTAAAAATGGGAAGTAAGCATGGTCACATGTACACATGCGATGTATAGAGTTAAGGCATTAAATAACAGACAAGAACCATCTACAAAATCTGGCTTCGTGTGAGGCTCTTTAATTCCACTCGAGTGAAGTGCTTAAAAAAGGAAAACAAATTCTTTTCCTTTTCTATTCTTCCACTATCCCTACCAAAAAAAAAAAAACCATCAAAGCTTCTAAAACCTGAGAGAGGAAGCAGATGCATCAAGCACCAGCAGCAAGCGGCAACACTAGTGGCGGTGGCGGAGGAGGAGGTGGTGGCGGCGGGCTTCCTAGGCTCCGTTCAGCACCAGCCACATGGTTACTAGCACTTCTTGAAGAAGAAGAAGAGGACCCGTTAAAGCAAAATCAGAACTTGACTCAGTTACTCACTTCAAACGCACCTTCAAGTAGAAATTCAGCGCCCTTCAATGCTTCCAGTGCTGCTGTGGAACCGGGTTTGTTTGAAACGGGTGGTGTTTTTCGGAGGCAAAACAGCTCCCCAGCTGATTTTATAGGGAATTCTGGTATTGGAAGTGATCAGGGGTATTTTTCTAACTATGGAATCTCTTCAAATTATGAGTATATGCCGCCAAATATGGAGGTTTCACCTTCTGGTAAAAGGGCTAGAGAGATTGAGTTGCGAAACCCTTCTGCTAGATATCCACCTCCTTTGGTATGTTCACACCAATTTGTATCTGATGTTGGTTATTAATTAACTGTGTTTTGGTAGTCTTTCTTTCTTATCTTTTGTGGAAGTATGTGGGCTCTAATTGATTTGTGGTGGGGCGCTCTTTAATTGGCCACTTATTTCCAGAAAATGGAGAATCAAGAATGGTCTTACTTTCATGACCAAAGTTTGAACTACTTTTTTTCTGTAAATGTTCGGATTTATGTTGTGGGCGATGGGGTAGTCATTTTAGTTTTTGTTTTGCTAGAAAGGGGCGCAAACCGGACCTCTAAGGGCTTCTAGTCTAATAGAAATGGAGATGGACAAGCTTTTGGAGGAATCAGTGCCTTGCAAGATTCGTGCCAAGCGTGGCTGCGCTACACATCCTCGGAGCATTGCGGAGAGAGTAAGATGAATCAATTGACTTACTATCTGATGAATTCTAGGGACAGACAAGCCAAAGTGCTTTTTGCTAGTCCTAAATGAACTTTGTTTCCACTGACTTAGGTTCGGAGAACTAGAATTAGTGACCGGATAAGGAAACTTCAAGAACTTGTTCCGAATATGGATAAGGTAACTCCTTTTTGAACTTTTACTGAAAATTTAAATTTCTTTGGGTTGAGATTTTCTCTGTAGTCACAGATTTCAACATGGAAAAAGTTTGATTGCAATTTTATTGTAATAGTGCTTGTCCTGCCAGAGAATCTTGGTAGCCTTTCTGAGTAAACAATAGACGTTTTCAAGTCTATCTAGAGCAGCAAAACTTCCGTAGCACTTAATATATTTTAACTGTTGTGAAATCCTTTGAATTCCCACATCTATCATTTTATGTGAGAGTTCAAAGTTGAAGTGCATTCTTTGAGAACCTCTTTTATAATATGGATCTAATGAAAAAGGAGGGAGGAGAAACTTCATTAGGTGCTTTTTTGCTATAAGCTTTCCTAACATATTAGGAACATTAATTACTAAAGTCTTTGTGTTAGATTTCTCAATTCCTAAATTTTTATAGTCCTAAACTGTAGAGGAAGAAACAAGGGTTCTCGAGCCTAAGGTTAAAGCTCTTAACCGGAGAAAATTTTAGAGAAAACTCTCATATATTCTAAAACGTCTTTATTTCATAAATTCTCTCTCCAAAAAATAGCCTGAAAGGCTGTTTAAATACAAGTTTAAATGTTCTAATTAGTAAAATCCTAATTAAATTGGAGTCCTAATCTAAATAGGAAAAAAAACCATAAACAATAAGGAAAATAAGGAAAATTCCAAAACAGTATCTTATGGGCCTAATTTGAGCATAAAAACAAAAGTACCTAGCAATCTCGGAGCCCCTATATAATTAGGCTTTTAGAAACATGTATAAAAATTTCAGCTTATTCAACAGTAGAATTAAAAACAAGTTGTGCTAGTTTACACGTTTGACTCATCTAGAATTCCTTAAAACCCGAAAAATCTTAGCAATTAAACAACTAGTATAATAAAACTAAGTATGCCAAGAACAATGAAGATAGTGTCCCATGTCAGCCACTTTTACTTATGAAAAACTTGCTCTCGAGTTAACTGTTAGAAATTGAACTTGGCAATTTCAAAGGAATCTCAAATATAGCATTATAGCAAGCCTATTCACAAACTGAATTTGCTGACACTTTTAACCAAATCGGTTTATTCACACTCTTTTGTTAAATTCTCTAGAGTAGCCTTTCCTATGACTTCAAAAAGAGAATATATTCCTTTTTTTCTTTGATTTCAACTTCAGCCACCTAAGTAAATTTAGTAACTCGTTCTAGCTTTTCATAAGTTAGCTTAATCTTAACCTATTTGCTGACTTCAGGTTGTCTCTTGGATTTCACCTCCGCTTCACATTCCTCTTGTTTTTCAGCTCCCTCCTCTGCCATGTTATCTCCCGAAAGATGGGCTAACTTTAAAATTTCAAAATTAGCAGATCAAATTTATCCCTCAACAATATTTTCACTCAAAACCAACAATGAACACATATCTTACCTTCTAATAACAAAGCATTTTGGACTCATCTCCACCATGAACAAGTTACTTAATCAAAATTCAGTCTAAATCAAAATTCAATCAACAGCTGATCACTTTCCCATACAATTTCAAATATTCCATCACTTTATCATAATTAATAAGAGAGTCCATAAATTCACCAACACTTAGATCTCCATTGAAACTAGGGATATCAAGCTTCAAATGGAATTCATTTGTCTCATGAGAATGCCTTTCAAGCATTGTCTTATCATAATCAACAAAATCTCTATAGCCTCTATTAATCTCGTCCTTTATATTTGTCCACCTTGCTATTAGAGAAAAGAAAGTTGAATAGAAGAAAATTAATAGTAATTTAATTTTTCATTTGTCTTGTATAAAATCTCTTCATAATTATCTTGTATATACTGTAAAATTAGTATATTTTTCATAGTTTTCCATAGTATAATTAAAGGCTTATTCTTATGAGCTCTATATTCTAGAACTTCAAACCACCAATCTTCATCGCTATAAGTAACTTTGTGTATGACAAACCCTATTTTTTTGATAAAAAGGAACCTTTAATGTAAAATATGCTTCCAAGTCTGATAACCATTTTATAAATTCTTTCTTTGAGAAATTTCCATCGAAGGAAAAAATTTCTTCGAATTTAGGAACGTGTCTACAAAAAGGTTGATTCCTAACTAAGTTTTGAGCGTATCGCACAAAAAGGTTGATTCCTAACTAAGTTTTCTAACTAAGTTTTGAGGGTATCACCTATTGTATACACCACTTTCTAAATAGACATGATGCCTATATGAGCTTGCAAAAATAAATCCAGGGTTTGGTTATCTCCAAGGTAAGTTTCTAAGCACATTCTTCTCCTCGTCATGATTCCTATCTGTGCATTCCTCTTGTAGCGTCAGATGGTTCAAGTGTTTTGTGATTTTTGCTACCAAATGCTCCTCTCAATCTAGTATATGCTATTAAATTCTTTGTTCTATCTTCCAAGACATCAAAATGTCCTAGATGGCCTCCTCTCCTACATTAAAGAATAGGAAGTTGTTAATACTTCTGTCAAATAAGCCAACCTGCTTTGATAGTTGACACAACATATAGTGTGGATAGTGTTCTTCAATCCCTAAAGTCTTACAACCCCAAATTGTAGATAAATAAACTAGGATTCTCAAGCTTAAGATTATAACCTTGAATGGTAGAGAAAACTCTCATATATTATGAAATATAGATATTTCATAGATTCTCTTTTTGAAAAATAATACAAGCTTAAACTTCCTAATTAAATTGAAAGTCTTAATCTAAATAGGAAAAAAATAAAAAAAAGGAAAAAAAATAAATCTGAAACAATATCTTTTGGGCCAAAAAACGACTAGCAAACTAGTTGCCCTCACATAATTAGACCTTTAGAATGATATGGAAAAATTTCAGCCCGGTCTAACGATGGATCAAAAGCTATGCTCATTTTTATTAGACTGTGTTGGACTCGTTTAGAATTCCTCAAAACCTAGAAAACTTTAACAATTAAGGAATTAATAAAAGTAAGGGAAAATTACTTGAGCATCCTATAGTTGATTTTTTTTACACTTTACAACCAAGTTTTTGAATATTACACTTTGCAATCTAGGTCAAAGTATATTTTGAAAATTAACAAAACAACAATAATGCCCCATATGTATATGTATTAAAGTATGAAAGGTAACCATTACCACAAAATTCATTTTTTCTCTTAGTGCTAACCTCTCTCAGTGCTAACCTTCTCTCCTCTCTCATGCTCTCTTTGTCTTTGATAAGAACTTGAAAGTTCTTAAACTACATAGAACCCTTCAATATTTTTGGTTTTGTTCAAACTAGTATCTTTTTTCTCTTGATCTCTCAAGATCTTCTCTAGCTCGGCCACTCCTAACCATCACATTGGGATTTTTTTTGTTTCTTTACCTTCTTTGAATATGTAATATCAACACCATAGCTGTTATTTTGTTGCCATGATCACCATCACCATCACCATCACTACGTAGGCCAGTATCAATCACCATCACCATCACCATCACCATCACTACATAGGCTAGTATAACTACACATGTCTATGCTTAGGTTGGTTGTTTACATTTGCATTTGGCTTTCTAGTGTGACAACCATTAGTCTATTACAAGACCATAAATAAAAAAAATAGAAGGAAAAAGTTTAATTATGCAAAGCAAATAGAGAGAATCTAGTGAAAGTTTAACAAAAATCCCCAAAAATCCTCACATTTCAAGATCCACAAATATAAAACTAGTAACAAGAAATCAATTCAAAACCCAAGACATATAGTAAGAAAATCATCTCAAAAAGATGTGGATTTGAAAACGACTATCTAGTTAATGTAAAAGTGAAGCTAAGAAACTTCATCCATGTTTTAATGTAGAATTGATTGAGGTTATAGTGAGTGCGGGTCTATGATTGTGGTGGTGGGAAGTAAAGGTTGTTGGGTGGCGTTGGTTTTGTGAGGAGATTGAGCTATGTGTTTCTGGTGCTGGATATTAGAGGATAAAGGTGACAACGTGGGTCTTGCAATGGTGAAGAAGAAATGTTACAAGAAAAGGAGAGATGTGGTGGAGATGGTGGTTTATGGTGGTGAAAAATGATATTTTTGTTATTTTTAGGCTTTAGAGACTTTTTAGTTATTATTTCAAATATAGTGGCAATCTTGTAGATAAATACTTTTTCTTTGTTGACTATTTTTAGGCACTAACTCCTAAGGATGTAAAGTGCTATATGCCTTCAATTGTTAGGTTGTAAAGTATAGTATTCAAAAACTTGGTTGCAAAGTTAAAAAAAAGACCAAACCATAGTATGCTTAAAGTGTGATTTTCCCTAAAAGTGATTATGGCAAGAATAATAAAGATAGTGCCCCACATCATACTATACTATTATTTAAATGTTATAACTCTTTAAGCATAAATTATAAATTTAGGAACTATTATATAGATTTCATCTTTAGAAGAATTAGTGAATTAATTTATCATCAATTCCATGACAATTAGATTATAGAGTTTTGATATGAATCAAGTCCTTGAAAATAATGTGAGTAGACTATAAGGTGTGGGTTAATGATGATAGGGTGAATGCAAAAGCATATTGTCTATAAGAGTGTTGACATAATGCTCTATAAGAATAAGGTTTCTTTGGTAGTCAAGGATTGCTTGTTTGTGTCAAGGTGTTTATTATTAGTTTTTGGTCAAGGTTGATGGAAGTGCAAAGGCTAGAGAAATGGCATTATATAAGAGCTTTGTTTGAGGATGCTTTAGAGAGCTAATGTTATTGTTGTCTTGATATGGGATATTCTTGATTCTCAAAATTGATAGCCAAAAGCAGTTGTGAAGATCTTCTTAAAAAATGAACAGATGAATGTTAACTTGCAATGTTGGTTCAATGGTAAGACATGAGTTGAAGTTTTGTGGTAGGCTCATGCCTGGGATTTGAATCCTAGCATTATTGGGAGCAAACAAATTTTTGTTTGGGTTGCTCATCTCAGCTTCAACCTATGATTCATCCATCCTGAGTTTAAAATGTTCTTGTAGGTTTGTACTTGCTTGTGGTGGAAAGAAAAATGATTTCATAATTGTTAAGGTGGATGACTTTGGAATCCAAATTTGTCTTTGCTAGCAAAACATAAAAGGTGCCGTATCACCCAACATTGCAATGATCACGCCTTCTTTTTCATGGTTGGGGAAAATGCTTTTTGTTTAGAGGGTAAAAAGGTTTTATGTTAAAAAAGAGTCGCCATCTAGTATTAAAGTCACTAAAAAACCCTAATTGGTTTTTGAAGTTTTAAAGTAACTAATTGGTAATGCTAAATGGAAGATACTCTACCCTAAAACATTTTAACCAAGGCAAGCTACATTACTATTATTGTACCAATTTACTTTATTTATTCTACCTTTGGTCCATCTATAAGGGTGATAATAAGTCTAATGCTACGAGTTAAATCCTAGATGAATATGCGGGTTCAAGCCTAATCATTCTAAAACTCGATAGTCTTTGACATTCCCAATTATTACGATTTTGATAACACTTGGTAAGTAAAATGTATACAACTAATAACATTTAATCATGACCTAACTTGTGACTAATAGTCTATCAAGGCATATCAAATAATAATTAATGGGCTTATATTGGATTTATTGTGCCCCACTTAAATCCTAGAAAGGGATTATAAATAATGTCATATTAAAGTTTATATATTTTATAGTTGCAAGATTCACTTGTGATTGCAGTGGATTTCACTGCAAGTGAATAACCAATTATCAATATGCATATGTGAAAACCTATTAAAAAGGCCATTACTCCCAATTGTTTGGTAACTGTTAAAGACTTCCTAGTCTTACCTAAAATCATCTTGTTCCTTTGTTAATTCTCGGTGAAATGGCATTTTGTCATGTTTATGGCAAGCGGTTGGGCGTTTGTATTGTTTCAAAAACTTGGGATAAAGCATTCGTAGATGATCTTCCAACAAGACGACATACAAAGGCATTATAGCGTAATGGCATGTGCAGGCCAGATTGCTAATTTGATTTATAATTAGTATGTTGAAATTCTTCAGATTGAGTGAATATTGCAACTCTTTTGATTAACCTTAGTTTACAATTATTTGATTTGGCATTTTCCTGGATGATTGTTGCAGCAAACAAACACTGCAGATATGCTGGAGGAGGCAGTAGACTATGTCAAGTTTCTTCAAAGGCAGATTCAGGTACTCCCTCACATTATTATTATTATTTTTAATTTAAAAAAACTAAAAGCTATTCGTCTTTCACTGTGTGCCAAGATACTAGTTCATTGTGGATTAAAACAGTGAAATGATTGTTTTACACTTCTAAAAAAAGAACCTTGCTATCAAGGGTAAAATGGTTTTATCCACATGACCCATTAGTCATTTCGAAATATATATAGCCAAATCAGTTTTATCACATTTTTTTAAAACAATAAAATGATATAATTACTTTTAAAACAAAAAAAAATATATAATAAACATGTGTGTAAGGGCTTTTTGTTTTTTCAATTTTTTAAGCACAGTAAAATGAATTAATTACTCTTAAAATAAAAAAAATCTTAAATTGTTCAAGGATTTTTTCTCTTTTCATTATGGTTTTTTGTTATAGCCAGGTTCATTTAGGTTCATTTATGGGCTTTTTGGTTATTTAACAAATATAAATATTATTAAAAAAAGTGTCTGAAAAAGTGTGAGACGCTTCCATTACACGCATCAATGCGTGGGTGGCATGTTTGATGATTTTTTGAATTGTATCTGCGATCCCTTCATGTTGCGGCAATGCGTGTGGCCAACGAGCCTCTGGTTTGGCACCAGTAGCCCTTTTTTTCTTCCCTGCTCTTTTTAATTTCCATGCATGTTCTTTGTTTTTTATTACTCTATATTTTATATTTTATTACTATTTATTTTATATAAAATAATATATGAAATTTGATTTTTTTTCAATTTCATCTTTTATTTTTTTCATATGTTAGATTTGATTTTTATTCTTTTAATTGCTGTTTATTTTATTTGAGGTAATTTTTAAAATTGATTTTTTTTTTTTGCAATTTGATCCTCCTTTCGTTTTTTTATCAGATTTGATTCTTATTCTTTTAATTTTTTTTCTTCAATAATTTTTTTGAATTGATATTTTCTCTGAACTTTATCTTTCAACATCAAATTAATTAGAAATTGAGATTTTTTATTAAACTAAGTTTTGGATTTCACGAGTTATAAATTCAAGAGATTAACCTAGGTACATGGATTCGAGAGATTAACCCAGGTATTTAATTGCTGTTTATTTTATTTGAGGTAAACCTAGGTATAAGAGATTAAGAGATTCGTTTGGGTTTGTATAGTATTTTTATTTTTTAGTTTTCTTTCATTCCTTTTTAAGCTTTTGTTTTTTTAGTTTCATCCTTCAATTTATTTAATTAGAGATTGAGTTTCGTTATTTTTTTTTTGTTTTTTTTTGTTGGATTTTTTGCTGATTTTAAAAATGATTCGAATAATCTTGCTCTTCAACATTGGGTTATTTGATAATTAAATCTTATAGTTTTATTCAATTTGTTTTCAATGGAGTTACTTTGGGTATCACAATAGGTTATAAAATTTGCATGCTGACTTGGGTGGAGTTGGATTAGGTTTCTTCAACCTTTATTCAAATTTATGTTTTTCATCGACTTTATTCTTCAATATTTTGTTTGCTAGAATTTGAGCTTTGATTTTGTTTTTCATTTTATTTTTTTGTAGTGTTATCTCGTTCTCATTTAATTTTTTCTTTGTTATCAAATAAGATCTTTTGATATTTTTTTTTAAATTAATTTTTTTTTTAAATTTATTCTTTAGCATTTGATTGATTGAGAATTAATATGTATTTTTTTTATATTTTTTTTATGAGATTAACCCAATTTTATATTTATGATCATGGGTTAGTGGGTTAATTTCATTTGATTTATTTTTTTGGTTGTTTTTTTAATAAATTTTCAATTTCTCTCTTCAATATTAGGTGGGGTTGTTTGATAATTGAGATTCATGAATATATCTAATTTGCTTATGATAGGATTACCTCGGCTACAAACTCAACCCAAATGGGTTTAGGTCGTGTTTTTTTAACTTTTTTTTGTTGTAAGTTTTTTTTCTACTTTATTTATGCTGTTATATATTTTTTTTATTCATGTTATTAAATTAGATGAGTTTATTCAAGCTAATGGAGTAAATGACTCGAGGCTTAATTTGTTTTTGTTTTTTTAAAATACTTGAAAAAATTGGGCCAGCTCACAATTGTGACCAGTCTAGTTGGTGCTCTATTTGGTCTTCAAGTCATTGTAAAGGAACAAAATTTTGCAGTGTTTACTTGTCACGAGCCCCTAGTAACCAACAGATTCCAGATTTTCATTCATTTGTCCCTTCACCTCCATGGTTAGAAGACAGTGCTACAAATTGGAATGCAAAAGCAGGGAAATATTAGTATTTGACTGACTGAAATATGGCAGGAACTCACGGAACAGCAAAGAAAATGCAAATGCATGGCTAAAGAATAACAAGGAAGTATTGCCTGTTCACTGTTTCATGTAATTATCAGATTAATGAGATTTCTTTGAAGGTCCATCATAGTATTCTGCTGATAAATCTTCTCTGGAATCTCCATCCTGTAATTAAAAGATCAGTACCGCTTGTATCACACCTTTATGCTGTATGTAGATGAAAGCCTGCCATGTGTGTAACAAATCTATAGAGTTCATGTCAAGGCTTAGCCGCTTCATGTAAGAAAGTTCTGGTCTCTTTATAAGTTAAAGTTGGTATTTTTATACTCCTGTACACAATAATATACTTTCAGGGCGTTCCTGAACCAGCATAGGTATTCATGATATTGTTTTACTGCTTATGTATTCCTGAATAAGCAGTTTGCATCAAAGAAAATCTTCGGTCAAATATGCTTGTGGTTACGCAGTATCACGTTCACTGTTAACAGTAGCATTTGTTTCATTTTCTCGTGGCAACAGGGAAGCTTTGAAGCGACGATTTCTCTACTCAAGAACCATCCTTTTTTGAAGATTTTTTTATTTTATTTTATAGAAAAGCTGAAATGCTATTATCAGGCCTTGCTGCTTTGTGCGCGCTTGTGCCCATGTCATCGATGGATTGATGATCTTACTTGTGCAGTTATGTTGTGATTGCAATCCGGATGATGGTTTTGTCCATCTTCCCCGTTTGTTTTGAAATCTTAAACTGGAAATTTCTGTCTGGTTTTTATGGATTTTTATACTATAATTTGTGGTAATGAGAAATGTTGTGAGAGGAAATTGATGGGTGGGAGAGGGAAGGGAATTTGTTTGGTTAGTATTTAGTAGAGAGGAGAATGGATGAACCAAACCTTCTTCTTTGGTTGGAAGACAAGAGTTGAGAAAATAAAGAAGTGATTGATAAAGAAAACCAAATCTTCTCAAATGAATCAAGTATTTCATATATTCATCATCATTTCTTCAACCTGTCCTATGGAGAAGAGTTCAGGTTTCCAAGACATAAAAACACTGGCTTTGCTGGTTACGCATCAAGCCATTAAAGTCCATTTTGTTGAGCTTGATGACTACCAGCACTTATAAGAGGACAGAAATGGAAAATGCGAAATAGGTGTTGTAGGTGCATATCTTATTGTTCTTTAACTTTGTTATTTTGTTTTGATATCCGTAAATGCCTACCAAACTCATCTTTCTTCCAATAAGTGATTTCAAAACTTGTTTTTGCTTGGCATTACCGATACAAACTGCATGCTTCAATGTTCTTATTTGATAAAGGATAATTATAAAATTTGATGTACTTTTATTTTATAATGATATATTTTATGGGTCATTTTCAATTTCATAATCTAAATTATAAATTTAATGGGTTAACTTGAATTGGCACGAGTTATATTTTGTTATTAAAAAAATAATTTTTTTTTTTAGTTTTATCATTTAATATTAAGTTGGTTTGAGAATTGAATTTTATAGTTTGTTTTTCTTATCTTTTATTAGTTTATCCCTTTTACATTACTAGAGTCGCAGGAGTTAATAGGCTAACCAAGTTTACTGGATTTCTTTAGGTCTTTTTTATTAATTAATTTTTTTTATTTTTAATTTCATCATTTTATATCGGATTAGTTTGAACTTCATAAATATTTTTTAATTTATTTTCTATAAAGTTATCTTGGTCTCATGATCCAAGTCACATATTTGATAGGTTAATTTGAGATGACTTGGGTTATTCTCGTAATTTTTTTAATTGATTTTTTTTTTAAATTTTGTTCTTCAATTCTAGGTTGATTAAGAACTTGACTTTAAAATTTTATTTATTTATTTTCTATATAATTATCCTGTTATTATACTTTGGGTCACATGTTTGTCAATCTAACTAGGTTGATTTAATTTTTTTATTTTTTCTAAATTAAATGTTTTTTTGGTTGTTTGATAGTTGGTTTTTTTTTTAAATTTTTATATGAATTAAAAATGTATTTTAAATATTATTTGATTAAATTTCATTTTATTTATTATTTATTATTAAGGAAGATTATGGAGATTTTTTAACAAATTGACAAGATATTGTATTAATAATATATCATCCAATGTATTATCATGTTAAGATTTTAAATGAATGTTATTAACTATACATCAGATTTTGATTCCATAATTGAATTTATTTTTTTTGCTAATAAACACATTAGCAGCATTTTAATATTTTTTTATACTTAAAAATAAAAATTCAATCCGCAACATGTGCAAGCAAAGGATCCAGTGAATATGCTACTTTACATGGGGATCAAAAACAAAACTCAACCGTAAAACCTTGACTAAAAACGAGTCTTTTACTGCAACTCAATAGAGGGATAATTTAAAAATTTTAATTTTTTGTTCTTATTATTTGAGGTCCTGTAACTCCCCCCCATTTACCCCTTTACACTAGGAAATACTGAGTTGTTCATGATTTATCTTACTATGTTGTGCTGTTTAAGCATATTTGCTTCTATATCTCTCGATTTCCATAATCTCTGAGGCTTTCAACTCATCATCAAATTCTAGAAATATTTAATCTTCTTGGCATTCTTGACAATGGGCCGCAGGAAGGTAAAACATGAATTGATTTCCAACGAATCTGTTAGGAAAGTGACCTTCAGGAAGAGGAAGGCTGGCCTACTGAAGAAGCTTGATGAACTCGCAACTCTTTGTGGGGTTATCGCTTGCGCTATTATTTTCAGTCCCTATGATGATCAGCCAGAGATTTGGCCTTCCCCTGCAGAAGCATTGTATGTGTTTGAAGAGTTGAAGAGATTACCATCAAGAAAGCCAGGAAAATACATGGTGGACCAAGAAGCTTTTCTCAGCACAAACGTATCCAAGCTGACTCAGCAACTGGAGAAACGAAGGCGGAAAAATCTAGGGCTCGAGTTGGAGTTAATGATGGCCGGCTGCACAGAAGGTATGGATTTACATGATTTAAAACACATAAAGAACCCGTCTGAATCAATTCAGTTTCTGGAGGAAATGATTGCGTCTGTCACCTCTGAGATCGAGCATGCTGAGAATGAGAATAGTGCTTAATTGTTGGTGGTTTAGAGAATGGATTGATTAAAGACCAAACCTTTCAGATGAAGGCTGTTTTAGAATCTTGTTTTCCATAGGAGAACTCTCAGCAGTTCATATGCTTTGCTCATCTTTATATTTTCTCCTTCTGTTGAACTGTGACCCTTTCATCTCATCTGGTTGGATATATATCTTTAATTATAGCAACCCTTGACATAATATGATAAAAGAAGAAGAAGAAGACAAGAACTCTAGGTAGGTTGTGATGGGAAAACAAATGTTCTGATTGAAGAGTTGACCTTCTGTGATAAATTATTGGAAAAGGATTGGAATCCATCGAAATACATGCTAACTTTTTTACGAGCTCAAATCTAATGACGATGATGCCATACAGTGATGCTGCGGTGACCAAGAATGTACAGCACGAATGCTTGATCTGTCATGACCATTATTTATATGGAAATTAAAGCAATTATCTTCTTAACAGAAAAATACGATGCATACAAATTGCTCTGACCAAGTTGCCTAAATTGAGAGATTGCTATTGTTATTTGTTTATCATGCACAGTCTAATTATATTTTTAAATTTTTTTATGTTTTGGTATTAAAAATTTAAAAAAATTATTTTCAAGTATTTTCAAATAAAAAAATACTTACTTTTAAACAAATATATATAATGTTCTAAAAGAAAATGATATATTGGATTTGATTAATGTGAGCCTTTTAAAACAAATAAATGGTTACAATTAAATTCAAAAATATATTTACTTGAAAAGATGGATGTTCAATTTGATTTTTCTTTATTTTTTTTGGCAATTTTCCTTTATAGGCAAGTCTAGGTAAACAAGAAAAGAAGAAATTAACAAATCCTAGAAATAAATTCCTATTTGTGCTTTTATATTTAGAACTTCCTTTTCTTGTTTCAACTCATGTTTTTTATATGATTTTTTTTTTGTCATTTTAATTGTTGATTAACCAAAGTATAACTCTATATAAATTGTGTGCAACACAAGAGGAAACAATAATCTTGGCTCTATAATTAATTTATCAATGTTTTATTTCTAATTAATTATAGAGCCAAGATTATGTGTGTCACCCTCAAAGACATTGAATGTAACTTCATTTGAGCAAATGCTGCGAAAGTTATGAATGGCGTTTCAAAATGACTAACTTACAAGAAGCATTAAAAATTGCCATTAAAATGTAACTTCATTTGTGTTGTCGCGATTATTGCTTTAAATAGGTTTTAATTTTTCCATTTGCTACTTAAATTACTAACAAGGAGCATTAAGAAATAACAAGAAGCTAAACTATGTTATCCTCTCCTCTCATTTTAATAAATATATCATGGAAAAGTTGTGCATCATTTTTTGTAAGTTTTTAATTCATTGGTTCGTGTTCCTCCCAAGGCATTGTTTTTCGCTACTATCTAGATTTATCCCATTCCCTTTTTATTTGGAGGGATTCTAGGTTAGTCTTGTAGTGTTGATATTATATTTTTTTTAATTATAAAAAAACAGTTATTTTTATAAATTAAAATATAAAAAATACAATAAAATTAATGTGCAGATACTTATTAGATAACATATATATTAAAATAACTCGTAAGAGAATTCATACAAGGATATCACTCATATGTATGGAAAAGTTCAGATGATTGTTGTGTAAATAATTAGACTTGATACCATTAAATTATCTTATATAAAGAGTGCTATGTTTAATTCTAACCACGCGTTATCCAATTAAGGGTAATAAATGGATAAATATTAGGTATAGTATTAACTATCTAAAAATATTTAAATAATCAAGAGAGGATTTATCACCTTATATGAATTATAAAAAAAATACTTTATCATTTCTCAAATAATATTGATTATGAAACCCTTGGTAAGGTAAACTGAGATTTGAAAAGTACAAATATTATTTAAAGAATCAATGATTATAATATTCAGAACTAAAATGATTTAACAAAACAGATATACTCCATGTTATAATATCTAAATCAGAATATTCTTGATGAAAGGATAATAATTATTGAGAAATTAGTCACATAAATATTAAGTTAAACCACTTATTATTTTGTTAATATTTGGAGAATCATAACAAGTTGTTAATACTTAATTTTTAAATATGAATCAATCAATTATTGAATTAATAATAAATTTATTTAATCTTATTTTATATATGATTAGAATTTATATTCTAATCAACTTATTAAGAAATTTAATGGGTAATTGAAATGTTAAGTCAAATCACTCACTATTTTCTTAATATTTGAGAGATCGTGACAAGTTGTTAAATATTGTACTTGATCTTCAAATATAAATCAATCAATTATTGAATTGATAATAAATTAAATTGTTTAATTTATTTAATTTAATTTTATTTAGGATTAGGATTTATATTCTAATCAACTTATTAGAAAATCTAATGATTTCATTGAGAAAAAACTTATTTTTTTTTTTTTTATATTTGGGAGATCATGATAAGTTATTAGACATTGTATTTGATTTTCAAATATATATCAATCAATTATTGAATTGATAATAAATTAAATTATTTAATTTATTTAATCTTATTTTGTATAAAATTATAATTTATATTCTCATCAACTTATTAGGAACCTAATGAATAATTGAAATACTAAGTTAAACCATTTATTAGTTTCTTAATAATTGGGGGATAATGATAAGTTATTAGATATTGTACTTAATCTTCAAATATAAATCAATCAATTATTGAATTAATGATAAATTAAATTATTTTATTTAGGATTAGGATTAGGATTTATATTATGATCAACTTATTAGGAAAGTTAACAGAATGATTAATTAAGTGTGATTTGATTATAAATAAATTTTATAAATTGATGGACTATAATGTAATTAATATATAGGACTACATTTTTTGACCTAAAAAATCAAGTATAGACTTAATTGAATAAATTTATAATTTTAAAATAATATATGTAATATTATTTAACAGGTAAATTAATAATTTTTTTATAAGTTTATTTAGTCTTATGATCCAAGGCACAGACTTGGTAGGTTAACTTGTTTGGCTCATGTTATTTTTTTTTTGTTTACTTTCAATAAAGTTATCTTGATATTATAATCCGAGTTATGGGTTTAATGAGTTAACTCGAGTTGACTCGGGTTATTTTTTAAGTTGTTTTTAAATTATTATTTTTAATTTTATTTTTCAGTAATGAGTTAATTAAAAATTATATTTTATAATTTATTTTAATTTACTTTATATATAGTTATCTTGGTCTTACGAGTTGGGTTATGAATTTGAAAGGCTAGTTAGGGTTGACTTTAGGTTTTTTTTTTTTACTTCTTTAATTTTTTCAATTTCATCGATTCATATTGATTTTACTGGGAAATGGGCTAATTTTTTTTTTTTTTTAAATAAGATTAGAGTTTTTCATGGTAATATTAGCAATTACTTTATGAATAAATATGTATTAATATAATATGCATATTAAAAAACAAACAGATAGCTCATTAATATTCAAAGAAAATAAAAGGTCTTTTTTATTTTTTTAATGTAAACTTTTATATAATTATTATTATTATATATGCATAAAAATGAAACTCTCTCCTCATCTTGTGAAACCTTTTACACCAAACTTAGTTATTTTTGTTGCCAAAATCATAACAACTTAAAGGTTCATCTCACATCTATCATTTTTCAATGAGTTTTCCTCTCCTCTTTTTAACCCATTTACTACCAAATAAATTTTCATATTAAAATAAGAATTGTTGTGAATTTAATGTTAGCCTCTGCTTTGTGCTTTTTAATTTTTAATTTTTTAATTTAAAATTTTTATTATAATTTCAAACCTGATCTCATCTAATAAAATTATAAAATTATACAATTAAAAGAAAGAAAAGCTTGAAAAAGAAAGAAAGAAAATCACGTGTTTCCATGTTTATGGAAACCATTGTTAGATTTTCTAATTCTTTTAGATGGACTGGTTTATAAATTTGTCCTACATTACGAGTTAGATTAAAAAAATATATAAAAAATTTTAAATTATAAAAAATTATTTGATATTATTATTATATTTAAATTTATAAATCAACCTTTAAATCTCACAATTTGATTTTCTTACCGAGCATCATAGGGTAATTAGGTGATTAGGAGGCAAGTTTAGTTTATTTTCAATGTAGTGATGTGATAAAAAATACAATGAAAAACGGAAAAATTAAACTTGAGAAGAAAAATGATTACAGATATTTGCTAAATAATTTTATTACAAAGAATATCATGTTAATATTTAAAAGATATTTTAAATATATTAAAAATATTATTTCATATCTTTGAAAAAAAAGTAAAAATTCAAAAAAAATAAAAATAAGCTAAAGAAAAGAGATTAGGTGCTTGGATCTGCAAAGCCAAGCCTGCATGCCAAGACCCTTTTCATTTTATTATTTGACTGGAGGGTCAAATGATGCATTGTTCACTTCCCTTTTTTATTAAGTGGATGAATAAGTTTTTTATGATGGTGGGTCTATATTCCAACTACCATTAAAAGGGTTTGGGGATTACCAACTCGATGGAATTAAAATTGAATCTAATCTAACTTCCATGATCATATTTATTGAATTCTCTATAGAAAAGGAACTCATTAACATCAAAATCTTCCTTTATGGTTGACATATTTTTTTTATGTTTTGGGGAGGAGAGGCTAAATATCCATTTTTCAATTAATTTTCACCTAGCAACCCTAGAATCAATTTAAAAAATAAAAATTAATCAAATCCATGAAATCAAGACCAGACCTAATCTAATTTCATTGTCATGTTTAGAGAAAAAACTATTTCTACCAAATTCTCTCTGAAAAACAAACTTATTAATATCAAAAATTTTCTTTATGGTTGCCGGATTGTGGTCCAACGATAACTTTTTCTCTCCTTCTCTATTTATCAACATGTTTCTCTCTCTTTTGTCTAACTTAGGAATTGCAAAATGAACAAAATGAATTTTTAAATCAAAATAATAATTCTAAAAATTTTGAGATTCACCATAAATTTTATTTTATTTTTATTTTAGTCATTCCACTTTAAATTTTATTATTTAAATAAAATTAAAAACTTTATCTAACTTCCTTAAAATTATTATCAAAAATAAAAATCAATCAAATCCATGAAATCAAAACTGAACCTGATTTGATTTTTCCATTGTGTTTACAAAAAAAAGTCAACCCCACCTTGTTACAATTAATGTGGTATGCTTTTCGGAGGCCTATGCCATCATAACAAAAGTAGTGTCGCCACACATACCGTACTGTACGTACCTAACGTATTTGCTGCTTTTCTAGTATTTCTTAATCCCAGAATTTGCTGCTTTTCTAGTATTTCTTAATCTCAGATGAAAAAAAGAAAAAGAAAAAGAAAAAAGATGATGTTAATGCGCTGGAAGAAGAAGCCAAGACCGAGCATGTGCTCTTGCACGTGGGTGGCTACGACCAAAATACAAAAGAGAATGAAGCAAACACATGAATCGATGCCATTCTTTCGTAGCATCTACTATTATAAGTTAAAGCTGTAATTATTGCAAAATGTATTGTCATTTGTCACTGACTCACTATGCTGTCCAATGCCGACACCCAATATGTGCCTTAATCATTATTTGTAAGAAAAAAAAATAAAACATTAGTTTATATAAATACTTATAAACTAATTTAACTTAATTTTGTATTTAATTATGTGATGGGACATTAATTTCTCATGCTTTTACCATATATCACTGCCTTGTAATCCCGAGAGGTGTGGGCTTGTCTTGTCTCGAGTTCTTCATTCAAATTTAAAATTAATATTTTAATTTTAATTAACATGTAAATGGAGCATACACCATACAATCTAATATAAGATTCTGCCTCGTGGATTAACACCCACAAGAAGATTTATTATTATTTTTTTATTTCACGGTCCAGATTGGCTACAGAGAAAACAGCTGTCCTTCCATGTGTAGAATTGTTTTTAACTGTGGGCATAAATATAAATAAAAGGGAAATTGGGGCTTGGATTTTGGAGTTTATCTTGTTCACTAGGGTTTGAAAAATAATAAAAGATAAGGACAAGATGAGTGAGCTTCCAACATGAGGCTGACTGACAATGTGCAGAAGGTAGTTACGTCCGTCTTTGTTATTGCCATCGTTGTACACGTGTTTATTAGATAACTGGGCGTTGTTACAGAGTGTTTCTCGGTGCGCTGAGGTTGTTTTTCATAAATAATTTCATTTAAAAATGTTTTAAAATAATATTAATTTTTAAAAAACGCACGGTCCAGCCGTTGAAGCAAACACTTCCAAATAGTTTATTATTAACTTTTTAAGAAGCGGACTATGTAAGTTTATTTTTTTATTTTTTATTAAAAAAAAAAAGTTTATTTTTTAATATAATTGGAGATATGTAACTTCGTCTAGAAGATAACTTACGTCTTTGTTAAAGTGGACTTGAAAAGACAAACTCTAATATAAAAATTAATTTAATATCTCTTTTTTTCAAGATATTTCAGTAATTTTCTTTCTTGTTTTTTAATACTCAAAGCTAAAAATATAAAAAAAATAAAATTTAAGTACCAAAACATGAATTGGTTTTTAAAGCAACGAAGCATTAAATTTTGTTTATTAAATATAATCCTTATTCTTATAATTTATATTTTTTATTCCATTCAAATCTTAATCTCGCAAAATCATAACTACCTTATCTTCAAATATTAATGAAAACTGAGCACGTATAAAACAAAGCAAATTGAAAGAAATGAAAGAAAAAGAACATGGTAATATAAACATGAAATAATGAGCTTGAGTTTTTTTTAAAAAAAAATTAAGGTAGTGGTTTCATGGGGAAGACACTTGTTTTTTTTTTAATTTAGATTTGATTTTTTTGTATATATTTATTATTTTTATGGTATTTTATTTGTCTACTAAATTTATAAAATATTTAATAAATCTAAAAATTAATCATGCTATATATATATATTAATTTGAATATCCTAAATTATATATTAAAAAATAGCTTGAGTTTTAGGTCTCGCATGAAGCATAAACACCTTTATGCTGAAACAATTTTTAATGGAGGAAGATCAATCAATACACTATTTAATTTCGGAAAAAAGACAAGAGAAGAAAGCAGCTTAATTTGGAGACGAGAGAAATAGTTAATTACTATACTAATTTGTGTTTAAAAATAGAGAACTCCACCCGCTGCTGACGCAGCTGCAAGTCAAGGGCCAATCACTGAAAATATTGAAAGCAACCGCCTCCACTCAGTACCTTCTGATGCAGACTTTCCTTGTCCCGTCGCATAATCTCCCCGGTCCCACCCTCCTTTTTTATTTCTGGACCTTCCTCTTCAAATTACTAAAATACCCTTGTAACAGTATTTTCCCGTATTAGCACAGGAAAAAAATAATTTCAAAATGATACAGTTAAACAAATAATTCTCACTAAAATACACAAACAATAATTATGCATATATTACACCTATAGAATTAGCGCGACCAGTAGGTAGCGCATATCCTAAATGCGTAACCACGGGTGATGTATATGATAAAGGATTGTTTGGAAGTATAGTTTTTACGTGGTTTAAAATGTTTTTTATTTTTAAAAAATTATTTTTAAAATGATTCAAAAATATAAAAAAAATATAATTTTTAAAAAACATAAATTACCCACGTTTAAAAAAAAAAACCTACATGACCGCCTAGTTAATTAATTTCACAATATCATACCTCTCTCATCTTCACAATACACCTCATTCTTATGTCTCTCTTTCAGCCGTTATTTTTTTTATAGCTATCTACACGCAGCAAGCATATATTTCTCTCAACCTTTACTACCATCAATGCCACCACTACTCATAAATTTCTTATTTAATCAATTTGAAATATATTCACCTTACCCTTTGTTAATTGTTATTTTAGAAGGTTACTTTGTGAATTTTTTAGGATAAAAATTTTAGGGTTTAGATTAAGGTTTTTATTGATTTTGCCTAATTGAAGATTAATTAGATATAAAACATAAGCAAAAAATAATGATAACACTTATTTAACTCCCAACTAACCCAAATATAAAATGATTATGTGGTCAAAACAAAAGTAGACAAACAAAATGATTTGGACTAAAAAAAATAAACAAATATGTTTTGGAATTTAAAATAAATCTAAACCGTTACGCAATTTTAAAGTATTAGAATTGAAGTTCAGACCTATAATATTAGAATGATCTTAAGTTCAATGTGTAGTGTCTTGATACTAAAAAAACTATAGATCCGAGTTTATATATTTTTCTTTTATGTTTAGGTATTGAAACCTGTGTATAATTAGTTTATAGTAAAATTGAACTCCAATTGAAATTTCAAGAAAATAATATTAAAATAAACCCAAATTTAATTTGTAATGCGATTACACTCCCATCAACTCCCATCAAGCAGTATATAAAATTTCAATTAATTTTAAGGTAGTTTGCATAGAGTTTTCAATGAGTTCTAATTCTATGATAGAATTGCAACAAGTTTTGAATAATATCTTTTCTTCTTCTTCCTTTTTTTTTTGTCTTTTATGCTACAGATATGTTTAGAGACATTAATAGAAAAATATTAATTTTTTATATTAGGATGTCATAGATACAAAGAACAAAAATAATAATAACATAAACGTTGAAAACTTAAAGAACACTAAGAAAATAAAAGTTTCAAAAAGATATGACTTGATTTCGGAGCTTAGCTCTGATAATAACTGACACAAACCTCGTGATCACATGGCCACATAATTCACAATCAAGATTAAGATCTAATATTGAAAAGCCAAAAGAGATATGTTAGGAGTGTGATACAATGAGAATCTGTCTCAAGGCACCAATACTATTGGAATGAAGTTAAACAACATCATAAAGCTAATTAATATTTGATAAATTAGATTCAGTTCATTCAAAAGAGATATGTTAGGAGTGTGATACAATAAGAATCTGTCTCAAGGCACCAGTACTATTGGAATGAAGTTAAACAACGTCATAAAGCTAATTAATATTTGATAAGTTAGATTCAGTTCATTTAAAAACAAAACAATACAAGAATCTTTCCTACATATTAAACTAAAAGGTTTAGAAGTATTATTTAATTTCCAATGTTGCTGTGAGAAGAGAAGAAAATAACAAAACAATACAAGTCC
>NW_011500071.1:195463-257542 GCF_000495115.2 Populus euphratica
CATCACATCCTTGTAGGAAAATGATGCTTGCCAATTAAGAAATCCACAAGTTAAAAGAAAATAAATAACAAAATTTATATAGTCTGTTTTAACCGATATCATAAAACTTTTCTGATTTCTGACTCACCTGAAATTTTACCTCAACATATAAAAATACCTCTAAAATCTTCTAGTAAAATTTTAGATCCATCCAACAGTTTGACTTAGAGTTATGCTCAATAACATAAAATTAAATAACATAAAATTTATATTAAATTCTGAATCTAATCTTATTCAAATTATTTTAAAGTACTCAATTTAAACAGTTGATAAATATGAGCAAAACTTAATTGATAAAAGCTATAATTTAAGAAGAAAGGTATACAGGCTAAGGACTAAATTGAGGTCTTTCCTTTTAAATATTTACAGTTTGGATTTTTTTTTTCAAGGGATATTTAAATTGCCTTGGGATTGTGTTTAGGAAATAATTTTTCTTAAATACATGTAAAGAGAGAAAAATTGTGATTAAGTTTAACATTAGAGTTGGAGTTGAACTCATAATCTAGCAAACACAAATTTTAGGAAAAAAGCCATGTTAGCATTAGCAATTAATATATAGTTAATGTTAACATTAGTTTTTTGTTAGATTCTAATACTAGAAAATGAAGAATTTTATTTATGTATAAACCAGGCTAGGCAGTGGTTGCTGGCTGGAGGAAGGAAGGCTATTATTGGTACCATAAATTTTGTAGTTGTCGGTGACATGGTTCCAGATAGAACAAGCTGAAGACTGTCTGATCAGCTGACAATTGTTGTTAAGACATCAAGGAGTATGCATAATCAATGGCCAATAATTCAAGGAGTATGCATAATCAATGGCCAATATTTCCCTTTTATTTTTATATTTTAAAAATATTTGTTTATTTCAAATTAATACTTTATTTTAATATTTTCAATTGTTTTGATACACTAATATTAAAAATATTTTTAAATAAAAATACTTTTAAAAAAAACTTTAATAATCATATATTCTATAGTTAATCCGTAATTGTCAGTATATCTGTGTTGAATGAAAAAAACTATATTAAATTCCACCCACGGATTATTCCCTTACCACATAGGAAACTTGGTGAAAGGTTTGGGGGACCCTTTGGACAGGACTTCTAAAGATGCCTTTAAAATAATGCAGATCAAAAGAAATAAAGAAAAAGAGAAAAAAATGTAAATAATAATATATATATAGAGAGAGGTTGCCTCCATGTTAAGGTCTGGCAACTAGCCTAAGGCATGTAAAATAAATAATTTATAATTTACCATTAAATGGTAAGAAATGTATATTTACTTGCTTTAATTAGATATTTCTTAATGAAACATTTTGGCAGCAAGCGGCAAGGGCAAAAAAGGAAAGAGAAGAAGAAGCAGCAACTTTATGTAATTTAGATATTATTGATGAATTAGGGTGTGTTTGGATATATGATTTAACTGTGTTTTTTAAAAATATAAATTTTTAAAGTTGAAATAAATTTAAAAGAATAAAAAATATAAATTTATATTTTCCAATTAAAAAAAAAACATCCACCACGTTGAGAAACATGCCTTCTCGATAAATATCTTCTTTATCAGTCAAAGCTTGAATCTTGAATATTATGAACTTGAATTTGAATTTGAATTTGTTTCACAAGCAAGGACGAACAGAAGGTGGACAGGTCATGGCTGGTAATGAAAAAGAAAGAATCTACACTCAATCAGGGATGATGTAGTAGAGAAGTTTCGTCATGAAATTCCCTCTGTTCCAATTTTTCTCTGTCCTTTCAGTCGTAGAAGCCTTTCAAGCTAAGCAAATGTTCAGATGAAGTCTTGAATAATCAAGCCGACCTGTTGACATGCTACCAACACATCTTCTCAACTATGCTGTTTTCTTCTCTCTTTTCTTTTTCTGAAAAAGACAAAAGCATAAAGAGGTCGTAGAAGTGGGGCTGGCTGAGTTCATAACATTAACGAGAAAGAATTCAGGTTGATGATTAGTTTACACAATTACCCTCGTGCCTCAATTCGCCGATATGATATCAGTCGGGTGAAGTTTAAAAACTTTTTTAATCGTTCTGCCGTGTTAAAGAGTGTGGATTCAATATTATGCAAAAAGATGAGCAGAAAGTGGATGTGATGCACAAAGGGAGAATCAATCTGATCTGCTTTGCTGACCTTTTAGGCTAAAGGACTAGACAATCTCCATGGATGAATTAATAATGGATCTCCATAATACCTTGAAAACAAGAGATCAGGGATTGCTTTTAGAAAAAAAACCTCCATCAGGATCATGAATGAATTGATTATTTTCAACTCAAGAGTTAATTTGCCTCACCGATGCGTTATCTTCATCAAGTCCCCACATTATAATTGCATAGGGAGACTAACACCAAGAACAGCAACCTCTTTCTCTCCCTATCGAAGAAAATCAAGACCCTTCACACTTGATAAGATTACGAAATGTTAAAGTGTGCCCACCAGAATCTGCCTCTATCCCCACTCATGTTCCTGTCTTCGTACTCCAAAACTAAGCGCCTCATCTCCAACCCCCACTCTTTCACCACCCACCGCCTCCATTCCTTTCGTTTTTAGCTAACAAATTATTGCCCGAGCAGATCTTACGAACCCCTTCAAGCCTCTCCCTCAACTACCATCACACCATGACCATACTAGTAGTAGAAGTTCACGATGCTTGTGACCTTATGCCCAAAGATGGCCATGGTTCAGCCAGTCCTTACGTAGAGGTAGAATTTGATGAGCAAAGACAGAAGACCCAAACCAAGCCTCAGGAACTTAACCCTATTTGGAATGAAAAGCTTGTTTTCAATGTAAGAAACCCAAGAGATCTTCCCAACAAGACCATTGAAGTAGTGGTGTACAATGATCGAAAAGGCGGCCACCACAAGAACTTTCTTGGTTGTGTTAGGATCTCTGGAATCTCTGTGCCTTTATTATCTGATTCCGAGGCCATTGATCCTCAGAGATATCCTCTTGATAAACGTGGCCCCTTTTCGCATGTCAAAGGTGATATAGCACTCAAGATTTATGCAGCACATGATGGAAGCCACCCTCCTGCTCCTCCTCCTCCGACAAATGCTGGCAATATTGAGACTGAAGCAACTCCAGTATCTCAAGAAATCAAGACCAACATGCTTCAAGAAGATGTTATTGATGATCACGAGAAGAAGAAGAAGAAGAAAAATAAGGATAAAGAAGTGAGGACTTTTCACACTATAGGGACTGCAACTGCTGCTCCCGCTCCTCCTGTGTCTACCGGGTTCGGATTTCAGCCTCACGTTATGAAAGAAATGGCTCCTACAGTTGAGACAAGGACTGATTTTGCTCGAGCAGGGCCCCCTCCTGCTATGCATATGCAGATGCCTAGGCAGAATCCTGAATTCTTGTTGGTAGAGACCAGTCCACCGGTGGCTGCACGTATGCGATACAGAGGATGGGACAAGATGGCAAGTACTTATGATTTGGTGGAGCAGATGCATTACTTGTATGTGAGTGTGGTTAAGGCCAGAGATCTTCCTGTTATGGATGTTTCTGGGAGTCTCGATCCATATGTTGAAGTTAAGCTGGGGAACTATAAAGGAAAGACTAAATACTTGGAGAAGAACCAAAACCCGGTGTGGACGCAAATTTTTGCATTCGCAAAGGATAGATTGCAGTCCAATTTACTTGAAGTTACTGTGAAGGATAAGGATTTTGGCAAGGATGATTTTGTGGGCAGAGTTTTTTTTGATCTGTCGGAAGTCCCTCTTCGAGTGCCACCGGATAGTCCTCTGGCTCCTCAGTGGTACATATTGGAGGACAAGAAGGGGATCAAGACCAGAGGAGAGATTATGCTTGCAGTTTGGATGGGAACACAGGCTGATGAGTCATTTCCTGAGGCATGGCATAGTGATGCTCATGACATTAGTCATACGAACCTTTCCAACACACGATCGAAGGTCTACTTTTCGCCGAAGCTGTATTACCTTCGAGTTCATGTCATTGAAGCCCAAGATCTGGTCCCCTCCGATAGGGGCCGCTTGCCAGATGTGTATGTAAAAGTTCAACTTGGTAATCAGTTAAGGGTCACTAAGACTTCGCAGATGCGAACCATTAATCCAATTTGGAATGATGAGCTTATACTTGTTGTGTCTGAGCCTTTTGAGGATTTCATAATTGTGTCTGTTGAGGACAGGATAGGACAAGGCAAGGATGAGATACTGGGAAGGGTCATTTTATCAGTTAGGGAGGTACCAACAAGACTGGAGACGCATAAGCTCCCAGATCCTCGCTGGTTCAGTCTCCTCAGGCCTTCGTTCATAGAAGAGGGTGACAAGAAGAAAGATAAATTCTCAAGCAAGATCCTACTCTGTCTCTGTTTAGATGCAGGGTATCACGTCCTTGATGAGTCTACGCATTTTAGCAGTGATCTGCAGCCGTCATCCAAGCACCTGAGGAAGCAAAATATTGGAATCCTTGAACTTGGGATTCTCAGTGCACGAAATCTGCTGCCATTGAAGGGAAAGGATGGCAGGACTACTGATGCGTATTGTGTGTCCAAATATGGCAACAAATGGATTCGAACCAGAACAATTCTCGATACTCTGAATCCTCGTTGGAATGAGCAGTATACTTGGGATGTTTATGATCCTTGCACTGTGATCACCATTGGTGTCTTTGACAATTGCCACATTAATGGAAGCAAAGAAGATGCAAGAGATCAGAGAATTGGGAAGGTAAGGATTCGGCTATCAACTTTGGAAACTGATCGAATATATACACATTACTATCCATTGCTAGTTCTTACCCCTTCTGGATTAAAAAAGCATGGGGAACTTCACTTGGCATTAAGGTTTACATGCACAGCTTGGGTTAATATGTTGGCTCACTATGGCATGCCATTGCTTCCCAAAATGCACTATTACCACCCAATTTCTGTTAGGCACATTGATTGGCTCCGCCACCAGGCAATGCAGATAGTGGCAGCAAGGCTGTCAAGATCTGAGCCACCGCTTAGGCGTGAAGTTGTGGAGTACATGTTAGATGTGGATTACCATATGTGGAGCTTGAGGAGAAGCAAAGCTAATGTTCATCGCATGATGTCAATGCTTTCAGGGGTCACGGCTGTCTGTAAATGGTTTAATGACATTTGCTGCTGGAGAAATCCAATAACAACATGTCTAGTGCATGTGTTGTTCTTCATTCTGGTTTGCTATCCAGAGTTGATACTGCCCACAATCTTTCTCTATCTGTTTGTGATTGGGTTATGGAATTATCGGTTCAGGCCAAGGCACCCTCCTCACATGGATACTAGGCTCTCACAGGCAGACAACGCCCATCCAGATGAACTTGATGAGGAATTTGATACATTCCCAGCATCCCGGCCATCGGACATTGTGAGGATGAGATATGACAGGATGAGAAGTGTTGCTGGTAGGGTGCAGACAGTGGTTGGAGATTTGGCAAGCCAAGGGGAAAGAGTTCAGGCGCTGCTAAGCTGGAGGGATCCAAGGGCTACGGCAATCTTTATCCTCTTTTCATTAATCGGGGCTGTACTTATTTATGTCACTCTATTCCAGGTAGTGGCGGTGCTGGTTGGACTCTACGTGCTTCGACATCCCAGGTTCAGGAGCAGGATGCCCTCTGTGCCTGTCAACTTCTTCAAGAGATTACCGTCCAGAGCAGATATGTTACTTTGAGTTGGAAACTGCTATGACTTACAACACTTTATTTACTTGATTCTGGACAAGGAAATATGATCTAGTAAATAATTCCACCAATTTCATGATAGCAGAAGAAAGGAGGAAAGCAGCTAGGCACTTCTTGCCTCACACCCAATCCACAAAACAATCTCGCTTTTGCTGAATATGCATATCCCACGTTTCTTCAATCCCATGTAGGAAACCCAACTATTCTTTTTGCTCTTTATTCCAGATTCTGTACTGTCTATGAGCAATCATATTTTATACTTAATGAATGATAAACAATGCCCAAAAAAGCTGGCAAAACAAAAGCGACGGCTACACAGTGTGAAGCAGTTTCTAATATCAAGTATTAGATTTGAATGAGAAAACTTAAGTGCTTAAGCATATTAATAATCATTGCAAAAGAAAGGAGTGCCAAGGGATATGCAATATGCAGCTATTCCTCAAACGACATTGTAACAGAACTCTTGCCTTTTACAAAACAAAAATTTCCCATATTCGTCAAATCTTTCATGAAAATCCTCCCACAAAGAATTGGATAAGTAAATCGCAACACATGAAGCTCACTTGGATGACATGGTCTTAAATCCAAGATGTATCAGTAAAGCTACGGTAGTAAAAACGCTGACAATTAATCCTCCTAGGAGTGCCCTATCCACAACACCCCACTCCTCTGGAGCTCCTTTGGCCCATTCTTGCCTTTTCTGGGATCCAGACGCAATACCATTCTCCACCATTTTCCGTGCCTGATTTTTCTGCTTTCGTAGTAACCATCCAATGAGATTTCTTCTATTTTGATCTTCTAGAAGCACGTCATTCTGCAAAACATCACTTTGCTCTGAAGTACTCTGTCCTCCACAGCTCTCCGGTCCACAAGCACAAGGTTCAGACTCTCCGGAACATGCACAGCTGTCACATGGGTCGGAACAGGGAGAACATTTTTCCTCGCTGAGCATTTTCTCGACGGACTTCGATTTCTGATTTGTTTGGTTGAGAGTCTCAATCACTTCTCCAAAAACTGACCACCTTCCAACGGAGGTTATCTTAACAATAGCTGAAGTACCCAGCATGCTTTCTTGAGCAACTATGAGCACCTGCACGTATGCTTTTGTGTGGCCAACCTTGGGAAATGAAAGAACTAATCAGACACAAAAATAAGAGGTTGAATCATAAGCTAATAAAGTTCTCCATTCAATTCAAAAAAAGAAAAGAAAACAAAAGGAACAAAGTTCTCCATTTGAACTAAGCTATGAAAGGAAGTGAGGGTGGGGGGAGGGGGCTCTCAAATTTAAAGAGAAGCGAGCAGATCATACGAAACATATCAGAAAAACATTTAACATGAATCCTAGTAACCTTTCCATGACGCCTTAGAACCAGAGTGTTTCATTTAAATGCTTTCATCTTACCAAGTGAATTCCATCAGTGGCGATATCTGTTATCCATATTCTTTCCACTCTGCCCTCCATTCCATTGTAAGGAGTGAAAGCTTCAAACACAGTAGTCAATTCACGGCTTCTTTGCTTCACTATGTTACTTGGAACCTTCTTCATCCTTGCAGCAGGTGTCCCTGGAATCAGAAAGCAGATTTAAGATAGAAAATAACCAAAAAGTTGATAAAATTACACAGAGTCCATTATGGCACGGGTACCACATAAATTTTCATAATACACTCACAGTGAACAGGACATACTAGATGTCAAAGTGAAATAACAGAGAGACGAGCTATCATAACAGATAAATGCTGTTTTTCATAACACAGCAGACACTCACAGACACTCACGGTGCAAAAAGAAATAAATGCTGTTTTTCTTCAATGAAATGTAAAACTTTTCCCAATTGCTACTCATTGTACATTTGATGAAACCAAAAGAAAAGAATAAAAAAACATGGGGAAAAAAAAATCAAGTACACTGAGCAACACCAGGCTAAAACATAATTAGAAGGGAAATGATAAAATCTAAGCAAAATGTGAAGTCATCAACAGCATACCAGGTCTAGGATAGAACTGCGAGATATGAACTTGAGCAAACTTGTACGCTTTAATAAGGTTGACAGTTTGAGAAAAATCTTTATCGGTTTCACCTGCAAAACCCAAGAAAAGTCTGTCATGTCAAGGACTATCCAGCTAAAATACCAAATACTCATTATAGAGGGTGTTGTATATGAATACAAACTCCTGACAAGTTGTTGAATCTTCCAACTTTCTTTTTAACTCTCTCTATCACCAGTAAGTAATTCCTCCTAGTAATGTCAACACCACTCATAAATAATCTGAAATAAGAATTGGGGTCCTTTATATCCAATATCATCAATACCCTCAATAATCAAATTTCTGCTTCAATTCTTCCTAAGTTATTCAGGAAAAATAACCAAAATAACAAAAAGAAAAGGAAAAAGAAAGCCTTGCTTCCATAATACTCCCAATGCCCTTGCCCTCGTAAATTCCATGAGTCAACAATTTTTAACTCTGACCTCTTTTTTATTGAATTTTTTTGACAAAAAAAATTCAAAAATTAAATTTTAGAAACTTTACAGTTAATATTTTATTGCAACCTTTTTGTTAAAGATCAACTAATATAATATTGAAAAAAAAAACTATGCGAAGTTATATTGACTTTGAAAAGCTAGAAAAAGTAAAAAATTACCAAACCAATGGAGTACCAAAAATTCTAGTGACATATGATTTCACCATCTAGAAATTACAAATGTCATTTCAGGATAATTCACTTGAGTAATTTCACTTGAAAGGGTACCAATAACTTTTATGTCATACTGTTCTAGAAATATACATTTAGCAAGGTGAGACTTGAATATAAGTATGCAAAAAGGACCACGAAGTGGAAATTGAGTCTGCAAACTAACCAGGGAATCCACATATTATATCGGTAGCAATCTGCATCCCTGGAACTAGCTCAATCAAGGTATCAACCACAGTCCTGAATTCATTCACAGTGTATTCTCGATTCATTGCCTGTCAACAAGAACAGTTATATCAACATAAGGGCTCTTACAATGATATTCTCTAGTAGCTACCCTTACATAAATTATACAATTACAGCTGGAATCACTGTTACAGGTTAGGGAGAAGCTACTAGCAGCACTAAAAAGAAAAGATTAGCAATATAGGGACTTACTGTCAAAATGGCATCACTACCAGACTGCACTGGCACGTGAAGAAAGGAGTATACACATGGATGGCGCAGAACTTCTGCTATCTCTTTCAAGTGCTCCAGAATAAAAGGTGGATTTGTCATCCCAATTCGAAGCATTGTGCTTGCATCAGAAGGAAGTTCAGCAACAATAGCATTCAACAAAATTGGAAGATTAATCCCAATGTCGCGACCTGTAAGATTTTAAGAAATTAAATCTGTTCAACACCTTGTATTGTGAAGAACTGGTACAATTAACATTTCATCTTATTTATTTTTCTAAGCATGATAGATTTTTCACTAGTCATGGAACAAAAATCTGTCTGCAGAGCATCAATAATCTATTTCACTAGATGATATGAACATGGTAAATTTTATAATTATTTTTCCTTATTAGTAAGCAGTAGATCTATTTCTCACTTATTATTTCTCTAGTTTAGGGATTAGAAATGTAAATGACCAGCAGCATCTTCAAACAGTAACATGGCAAAGAAGAGCAATGGTTGCTAATAGACCACTGAATGATGTGTGGCAAAATCATTTTAACAAAATGTCCTGTAGAAACAAGATTTCTAAGAAGAAAAATTTCGGATCAGCGACATACACAATAATAGAAACATCAAAATATTACCATAAGCTCCTGTATCTTCACTACTCAACCATATCTCCTTTACTCCATCATCTATAACTGTTTTTACACGCCCTGCCTGCAGATGGAGTTTCAATAATAAAACCAAAAAAAATTCAGATAGCAGCAATATATATCAGTTGTCCATGTCATGAACTTACAAGGCTATCAACAGTGTAGCTCCCTAAATGTCCACGGGCATGCTTTGTCTTGCAATAAGTACAGGCCCCCAAACACCCAACATTAATGGGAAGAATCTCAATAAATTTGTTCTTTCGCACCTGTCACGAGAAATAGAGCTGCTCATTAAAAAAAACATCAACGTTAAAGAACCTCATTGAAGAAAATGTAAAAACATTACACTTCAAATCTAGACTTTACACCTTGGGGAGGTCAAGTGCTGGCAAAGTCTTGCGGTTCAAAAGCCGCACTTCATGACCTTTTAAAGTCTCCTCTACAACTTCAACTACACGATCTATTTGCTGGACTCCAACTATACTGACTCCTTCTAATTCTTTCACATTTCGACTTCCTTGAGGCACACACCCAGCCACCACCAGTGGCTTTTTTGCACTTTTACCCTTTGATATTAGAGTGTCCATGGCAGATTGACTTGGTGATTTTACAGTACATCTGCATTAGGTAATATGAATCATTTGATGCTCCAGTAATAAGAAGAAGTTGAATGAACAAATAATGTTTTTCTTTATGCTAGAAAAAGGGTAGGATTCATACTGGCAGAGGAACACAGAACAGAGTACCTATAACTATTCAGCACTATGATAGCCCTGACAGACTGAGGGCATGAATTCTACCCCAGATATCTACAGCCATATCCAGATAGCTAGTAACTTAGCCAATTTGAGACTTTACTTAAAAATTTGATAATAAATGTGTGAAAAGGATGAAATGAGCACAGCAAAGACAAAATTTGAAGTTCCACATCTGTCAATGCATAGACATTCAAAACTATTACAAGTTGTCTATCAAACAATAACTTGTGGGCATCACCAATCACCAACCATGGAACAATATAACAGTAAAAGAAACATATAGTCCACCTGATCGCAGCACGGTTCAATCATTCTCATAAAAATTAATAGATAACACAGGACAAATGAAGAACTCACGTATTGATCAGCCACAGGTCTGCCTCCTCAGGACTATCACATAATGAATAACCAAATGATGAAAGTTGTCCGGCCATATATTCACTATCACTCTGCCACCATTATCAACTGTGAGAAAACTAATTGGAAGGAACTAAAAAGGAGTTCACATTATCAAACTCCGATACAAAAAAACTGCTGGTGAATGGTGATATACATAGCCAACAAAGAAATGCTTAGCTTATAGTTCAAGGTCAATAATCCATAATGCTAGGACAAGTCGGTATTTTTTACAGTTTAACTACTAAAACACTTTATTTATGACTTAATTGCCATAAGATTACAATCGCAACAACACCTGGTACTGCCTTTCATAGCAAAACACAGCAAAGCTTCACCTTTCCCATGATAAATAGTTTCAGATCCGACCTTCATTAATCATAGCAAACTAGTAACTCATAGATCAAAACAAAATCCACCAAAACAGATTGAAAACTTTAGTTCTTCACAAATTGAAAGTTCAGTTTAATATCCCAAAATAAAAAATCTGAGTATCCATAAAAAGTGCTCTCGATATTTCCAACAGAATTCTTCATGTAACAACCCCCAAACCAAAAACCAAGATAAGGTCCTAACTACTGGAAATTAAGCATCCGCCAAATCCGTGTAATACATCTCTTGTAAAGCATCAATAAACCACTTCATAACATCTAAATGGAAAAGATTAAAGAATTCGAAAGAAAAGCATAAAACTTGCCTGATTATGGGAGCATCCAAAAGTCTTGATATATATTGTCTGGACCAAGACAACATTTGTTTAAGGAAATAAAAAAAACATACTAAGACTAACAGATACTCATAAAAAAAATATAATGAACATGCATAAATTTAAACAGAGAGAGAAAGGACCTGAGTGCCAGGAATCTTGGAAGAGATAGGGGTTTCAGAAAGTTGCTTGGCATGCAGTTTCGGCTTGTTCTTGTTCTTTTTGAGGTTTACTCCAACTGCGTTCAGTGGCAACCTGAATCCAGGAGGAGACCCACTTCCATTACCAATCAGCAAATCTTCAATGTCTTCCATTTCTTTGATTGATTGTTTCCTCTCACCTGGAAAACTGCAGCAGCAGTGGCTTAGCAAAAGGTTAATGTCAGAGAGAGAGAGAGAGTAGAACTGGTTTGTGAAATTTGGGCCCGGGTTGACCCGAAGTCATACCAAGATTGGTTTATTAAGGCCTATTTTGAAAGTAATTGTAACTTTTAAACCCAAATCAACAAATTTACATTACTTTGTTGCCTAAATTTGACCCAAAAAACTTTTGGGGCTGAATGTTTTTGTTGCTCATGTTAATCATTGCTTTGTTGTAGGAAAGTTTTTGTTTTTGATCCCCAAAAACTTCTACTTATACAAATTTAAGGGTAAACTAGTTTAACTTCCTATTTGCTTTCCATGTGCATTATTCAACTATATATTAAATATTCTTCAACAATATTTAATAAATTATTTTTATTTTTATATAAAAAATATTAAGACTTTTTGCTGAATGTGATTAATTATTTGATGTTTAGAATTTCAAAAATGCTATACAAATTTTGATAAATCATAATTAAAATATTTAGTTTTTTCTAAGTATAGAATAATCAAAATTTATCTAAAATAAAATTTAAGAATATACAGCTAAATTACAATATATATATATATAAATATAGATATTAGTTGATATTTAAAGATAAATATATATTTGTGTCACAAGAGCTTATAAAATAATTATTGTTATTGTCATAATCCATTATTTAATATTGTTTTAATAAGAAAACTTCAAAAAATAAATTACAAGTGAAATGATGGAAAAGTAAGAAAAATAAAGACCAAAATAAATATAAAAGTTTAAGCTTCTCTCCAGAACAAGAACAAGAAGTGAGACTGAGAAAAGAAAGAAAAAAAGGGGAAAAAATCCCTCTTTTCCAATTATTGTTTACCTTAATCGCCACTTTCAATTCCCTTTTATCATGCTTTAACCAATTAGCCCCAACCATAACAATTATCATCATCCTAATCTTCTCTTCCTATTGACTAGAGACACTATCTTCATCGATCAACTTTCTCTTTATTAATTAAGCCTGTTAAACAATTGCTTTTTTTTTTTTTCTTTAAACCTATGATATAACAACCTCAATCCCTTTTCTTCATCGCCATGCACGTAGCCATCTACAAAAGCAATAACTATAACAATAATCTACAAAAACTTAACAAGGAAAAAAAATTAAAAAAAACTTGAAATTTTTGGTGTGATGATCTCTTTTTTTTTGGTAAAAATAGGCTTGATAACCAACACAAAAAGAAAAAAGAGAAGAAGGTACACCTAATCCAACAAGTCATGTTCTCCAATTTTTGGTGTGATGATCTCTTTTTTTTTTGGTAAAAATAGGCTTAATAACCAACACAAAAAGAAAGAAGAGAAGAAGGTACACCTAATCCGACAAGTCATGCTCTCAAACTCTTATCAATGTATGGATCCACGTATCACTGGTAGCAACACCTTGTGATTCTTATATGATATTATCAATTTTATTTCTAGTGTGTTATGAAAGATATTCATAGCCTTTGAAGATCTTTTTAAACCCTTAACACATTGAATTATCTATTTTGACTAATTTTTAACATGTTATTGGTTTTTGAATTATGATGAATTTGTTTTTGATTTGATTAATCTATGAATTTGTTCTTGATGTTTTTACTAGGATTGTAAATTGATTTAGATTTTTCATAATTCAAAATTGGTCTAAGATTTATGAATGTTATTCATATTTCTTGTCGGATATCATAGTAAGAGTAAATGATTTCATATTGTAAATATTGATGTAGTGTATATATTTTTATATTTTTACTTCTTGCATGATTTGCATTTTTCTTGTAACTCAAAGTTGAATCGGGAATTGTAATTTATAATTATATTTTATTTTATATGTCACTTAAAGGTAAGAAACTATGTATGTGAATGTTGATTTTTGTGTCCATGCCTATCTTAACTTGAAAATGATTTGAACTTTCTTATAACTCAAAATTAGCCAACGAGTTGTAAATCCTAATTAGACTTTTCCTTATATGTCGCATTAAGGGTAAACAAGTTGATTCTATATTTATGATCCTATTTTCATGTTTTTAACTTTTGATACAACAAGTATATTTGGGCTAGATCAATATAATTCTATATAAACCCATTAAGAGTAACGACATCAAGCCCATTTCAATCTTAACCAAAGAAAATGAACCAAAGCCTAATTGATTATTACCATCCTTCAAGTCCAATATCTATATTCTAAAATTAAGGATTATGTTTTGTTGCTAAGCCCAAATCTTAAATCACTGTATTAGAATTAGTAGTCTTTTACAACAAATACATATATACTGGTTTAGGTAAATTTTAACAAAAGTATAACAGGTACTTTTATTATTAAAAACAAGCATAATATAACTTAGCTTAGCTTAGGTATGGGTTTACCCATTTTAAGGTCTAGCTAAACTAGTATACCTCACTATTACTTTAGCTCCCTCTATTTTTTTTATTAAAAGGACTTTTTCCTTATGGTTTGTTTCATTAGTCCATTTTGTCTATTGATAAAAGTAAAAAACCAAGGGATTGAAGATCCCTCTTCAAGGCTATTGATTAATGTATAACACTGTCTAAATAATCTAACCAAAGGCTCCTAGTTCAAAATCCTCAATGATTTTTCAAATGAGAATAAAATAATATATCCATTAGGATGAATTTGAGTAGGATTAAAATTGTAGTACCTTAGAATATCCTTTATAAATCCCTATACAGAAAACAAGTATCCAAACTCATATAGATATATAGGGGTTGTAATGATAATATTACCCTCATCATATTTAGTGGTGACTTGAGGGATATAGTCACCAACTTTAGGGACCATCATAGTATAATCTTTTAGCTGACTAGCATTAGCTAATGATACTTTGTCCCAAGTCACTAAACTGTGTATGTTATCCACAAGAGTCCTAGACAATCTTAATTGTCCCTTCAGGTTTGAATCCTCTTGGGGAATATTCTTAGCTCTTTTTTTAGTAAAAAAAAGTTAGACACTATCCCTCTTAAATCTATGGCCAATTCTTATGATCAAAGATCTTTGATGAGTGGTTTTAGTTTCAAGCCTGAAACTAAAATCATCTTCAGGAGATATATATTTTTTTTTCTTTTCTAGAAGTTATAATGATAAAAGAAAGAAAATATTAATGAAGGTTTTACAAAATAACAAAAAAAAATGATTTGGTTTACCTAGTCAATAAATTCCTCTTTGCTATCAATTTGCTCTGTTTTTGTAAAATATTATAAATAACTAAGACAAGAAATCTTAAAAAAAAGGTTTAAGAAAAGTACAAGAAAATAGAAAGATAGGAATGCAATAAAGATAATAACTCATCTATAATCCTAGAAAGACCAAAAGCCTGTAATATTTAGTGCGTGTCATTGGGTGGTCTTTCCAAAACTCCTTTTCTTTTCTCTAGAAATATTTTTAGATCTATAAAGCATTATTGCTTTTTTCTAAAGAAAGACAAGACATATACTGATCGATTGTCTCCTTTAAAATCTCTTAAGCCATTAATGCAAGATCACACATTAAAGTCTTTGAGTGGGGAAACTAATGAGTTAACTTTTATTTAATATTTTTATGAATAAAATTCTTCTTAAATGTTTGACAAACATATCAAACTCAAAATACTTGGGTTTGATAGTCAATTAAATATAAGGTAATATGACTTTGACAAATATAATAGACCAAAAGCACTTGGACTTGACATTTACCCAAGCTCCAAATAAATATGGATCTAATGAGCATGCCAGACCTAAAAAACTTGGACGTGACCTTTAACCAAGTGCAAAGAAACATTAATCTGGTGAACATAGCAAACTCAAAGTACTTGTACTTGGCAGTCAATAAAGTGAAATGAAATGTGGACCTGAAGAATAAGCTAGACTAAAAAACCTTGGACTTGCTAATCAACCAAGTTTAAGAAAACATGGGTTTGATAAACATGTTAGATCCAAAGAACTTGGATATTATCAAGCCCTAAAACTATATGTCTAATCCTGGATGATCATCTAAAATATAAGTATTAAATATATGATAAACCATCATGCCTATCCATTTAGAATAATTGTTTATATTTAGGTAATGATTTCCCTATACTTATAGGTATATATAAGATCTCTTAAGAAATCTATCATATTTACTATTTCATTAATGATATATATAAGAGATATTTGTCTCCCGTTAATATTACCAAAGACAGAAGACTTTCTAGTCTTTCTTTTCCCTAAAAACAACAAGGTGCAGGGGGTATAAGTATCTTTTGAACCATCCAGGTAAAATGTTCATAACTTTTTATATTTTAAGATAAAAATACTTAGATTTTAGAGCATTAATCAACTTAAAACTCAAGAACAAACATATTTATTTCTTAAATTTAAAGCTCTTTTAAATAATTTATTGTCTTTAGTCATTTAATATCTTTCATAAATATACAAACTTTATTATCAAAGTGTCTTTTAAGTCCCTTGATTGAAACTATTTTTGTAAGTATTCATGTTTTCTACTATAAACCTGGAGTTCTTTAGATAAGAAAAAAAATTCAAGTACTTGAATATATTAATTAACCATTATCTTACATACTAAATAATTTATTAATTATATATTTTGAATTTTAAAACATCATCATGGATTATCTATGTTTATTTTTCAAAAAATAAAGGGATACTATTAATGCCCTTGCCACTTGCTTTTATAGCAAAGCTTGTGAAATTTTGCCTCATTGAGAAAATAATTTTTCCTAATTTATTTAAGCAAAGTCGGCTATCATTATTTGAGATTATTTTTCCCTTTGTCTAATTTAAATGTTATTATTTTTTATTTGGTTTAGTTTTTATATATAAAAACAATAAAATAATTTTATTTTTAAAAAAATTTAAACTGAAACTAGTTCTAACCAACCAATTTTAATTCCATTTAATTTAATTTTTTAATATCAAAAACCAAAAAAACTGAATTGGATTTTCATTTGCATTTGAAACTTGTTATGACAAAAAAAAAAGTAAGTAAAACAAACAATGCTCCTCTCGGTAGTGGTGAGCATTCTGGGACATTAAAATTCTGACAACTTATACATAAGTTTAAGTTAAATTAAAAGGAATTAAAATTCTGACAACTTATACATAAGTTAAATTAAAAGGCTTGTTAAAAATTTATGCATATTTTTATAAAAAGAGGGAGAAATCTACTTGTACAACATATAATAAAAAATTATATCATTTGTACCTAATCCAACAGACACGATGAAATAAATGATACTAACTAGAATGCTAGAATAAGAGATGTAAATTGAAAAGTTGAGTGTGACATATCATTCATGGAAGCTTGGGTGGGGGTGGTTGCTTGATATTGATAATGACTCGATAAATACTTCACGATATTAATTCAAGAATGAAGAAGAAGAATTGATTGTTTGGGACTATGTGGACTCAAGCGGGCGGCTACTCCCTAATAGGGTTATTAGGTTAGAAAAAAAAAAAAACTTTATTAGAAAGTTTGGTTTGGTTAAAGTTTACTAGTTTTATCTTTTTTAAAAAAAATTAATTAGTGTAATTAAATTTAAATAATTTTTTAATTTTTTTTCACCCCTAGTCTCATGCTGGACGTCAGGGAAAGAAAGAAATTAACAAGTGAAGACACGAAAGCCATTACAGTAAAGGAAGGAAAGGAATTGTAAATGGAAGCACCGTTGCCAAAGGAAGAGAGAGAGAAAGGGGATCAAAATTCTTCAGCATGAACAAATTGCATCATTCCATCAATGGATTACGGACTACAAGACTTTTAAAATAAGATGTAACGTTAATAACAAAGGCTATAAAAAAAATTTAAAATACAAGATTTTCAAGTAACAAATTCTTTAAGAGACTGTCGAGACTCTTTTATATACATTTAAAGTTTACAAAAAATAAATTTTTATTGGATCAAACTAAAACATTCTATAAAAGTTTTTCAATAATTTTTCTTTTTAAACAAGTTTTTCAAGAGAAGAGCTTTCTAGTCTCCTTTATTTACACTTGAAATCTAAAAAAATAAAATTATATTAGATTAAGCCTACACAATTCTTAAGAATTTTTCAATAATATTTTAAAGATAAATTAAAGGTATTTTACAAAACATGGATCAAATCTGGTTTTGCAATACACATATAGATTCATATTCTTGTAAAGCATAAATATTGGTTTGATTTCATAAATAAATTAAGAAAGAATCATATGATTATTTTTTTGTATGAATATTTTAAATAGAGATTGTACTTAATCATATAATTTAATAAAATAAAATATTTTTACAAGTATGCATGTTTAATTTCATGAACTTAAAATGGTGTCTACAACAACCTATAAGGGAGTTAAAGGAAATTATAATATATTTATATAATAAAATTTTATGTTTCAAAATAACATATAGATAACCAAGCTATGTTTAAAAATAATTCTTTAATCAAATAGTAATAGTAATTTGTCTAATCTTGATATTTTTATTATCAATTAAAAAAAAGACCTCATATATTCTACATGGAAGCATTAGAATAAAAAAATAACTAGAAACTCTTAAAAAAAAAAATTCATAGAACTTAGCAAGATTTAATGTGTGTTTTTCTTAAAACTCAATTTGGCCTATATATATTTTCCTATATATTTTCATAGGGATAATTGATAGCTTTTGGAGTTGTCTTTGTGGTTAAGGAGGCTTGCCTTTTTAGGTTTGTTCTCTTCCTAACTTTTCAGACCATTCAAATGTCATCTTCAAATAAAAATAATAGGGTTGATCCATTGATTTTCTGTTCCTTGTACATGCTTTAATCAACATAATAATTTATTAGTTATTTTCTTTTATATGGGGGCCAATCAAAATAAATTTAACATTTTTTTTAACAAATGTTTAGTTATCTAGACATTTAGCATTCTAAAACTATATCATTTAATATGTGCACTAATAAAGATGACTTGATTAATAAAGATAATTTATCATAATATATGTAAAGCAATCTAGTTAAATTTTCAGTTAAATTATTGCAGTTTTCAGTAATATATGAGGGAATTCAAAAATAAAAAGCAAGCACAGAAAGGAAACATGTCGGACTGATAAAGGCCAGGGAAGCAATGAAGAATCAACTGTCGATCAATGTTGGATTATTATTTGATTTTACACCACTGTGTTTTTGTTTTTGTTTAGCAAGCAGTAGGCTTTCTTGTCCTGCGAAAGGGATCATTAGATTTTGGAAAATGCTGGATCGTCTTTTATGATATAGAATGAAAAACAGGAAACTTTTGAAACAAAAAGGAAGGAAATGAAACAATGTTTTCACCGAAAGTCTGTGTTATTAAAATGAGAGAGGTTCTGACAGGTCCTAACCCTGAAACATCATTGGAAACTCACAATGGGGGCTAAAGAGAGGGTCCAACCGGTCCGAACTCAGGAGCTTCTCCTTCAACTTCCTCAAAAGTGGTCCTTGATTCCCCCTGATATCTTTTCAAAACACACTTGTGAAATAAATCTGATCAAGAGCTTATATATATATAAAGAAATTTATAATATGCATCTACATCCAAAACAAAAATTATAGTTATATTACCAAGATCTTCCATTCATTCATATAGCAAGATGAGGTTGATGTGCCCCGGATGATCTGAGCTTCATAGTTATCCGAAGATTTATAACTTGAAACATTTTATCATTGAACAAGAGCAACACGTGCTAATTAAACATATTTCAAGCACACCTGAAAACTGTCTATAGGAACGGCAAACTAAAACAAAGATTGCCAACTTATCATGTCATCGAAAGCATACATAAAGAGAAGAAATCCCAACTAAGATTCTGGTCTTCCGAGTCAGAATAAGATCTTCATCTGAGTTTTTGCTGAATTCACATCATTATAGGGCCTTATACTTTCATAAGCTTAATTTCTGTGGTATTGTCTGGCACCGTAGGCATGGGTTTTCTCTGGCAATAACAGGCATGAAATGAAGGATGTCCACCTTCATCCAAACACTAAGAGTGACTAATAGTATTTGTAAATGCCATTTTGCACAAGCGAAAGAGCAATGCATTTTCTGAGATATGTACTGACAAGGGAGGGTTTTATTGGACACACGCAACAGTGACTTTGCAGTCGATTGAATTTTCCTCTCAAAAGAATGTACATGTTAAGGCTACATGTACAAAGATGAGTTTCTTGCCCCAATCAAGATAGCATTCTTTTACCATTTGCATATTTTAACAAACGACTATATACTTTGCTTTTTTTTTTCTTCTTCCTGTATAAACAATTATTTACCTTTTTTCTGAGAACAAGAAACTTCTGTGTGCTCACAACAGTCATATCACGCATGCAAAGGCAGAGACTTTAGACCTTTGCTGTCTTTTCTTCCCCAATAATCCATCTTGTCAACCAACTTGGATCTGTGGCAAAGGGCTTGCATGACAGTGGTAAAATTCCAAGATCAGCACCAATGCGTTCGTAATCCATGCAGGCAGCTTCCATCTCTGCTTCAACACCAGAATCATCTACAACATCGATTGTGCTCACACGTAGAGCATTGGCATAGTGTTTCTCCTTGTCCAGATCATGCTCAAAGGGTTCCGTAGCTGGCCCCTGTCAACACATACTGTTCGTTAAAAGGTGTCCAGTTCACTAGAAAATAAAGATCCTTTCCTTCTGATATATATATATATATTGGGTTGCAAATGCAATTTCCACCGGTGCTATTCATGAAAACAAAAAGCCTAGCCTGTCCTATTTGCCAAGTAATCTCAAGCGTGCTTCATCAAAGAGCTTATAAATCAATTTACCTGGCATAATTCAGTATAATGTTTATATATCTCACTGCTTTCATCCGGATCACCTAGTACTAGGGTACCACCATAACAACCACTGGCTTCATCAACTGAGGTCATTGCAAGGTACCTAGAGACCAAAAAACAACTTGACACTTGAGTTGCCACAAACAAAAGGGAAATTAAACAAGAAGAGGGTACAAATCATAGAAATTGCAGCTTCCTGATTAGCATGCATTTTCTATTCAATGAATATAGTTGCTGAATGGATTAACATTCTTAATCAAGGAACATTATTAAAACATTTATGCAGGTGTTTAGACTCTTGCTTCAATCATAAGCCACTGATAGAGCTAAACTTTGACTCATATCAAGCCAACTTGGGAAGCATTGCATTGCAGGAAATAAAGTCACGAGCAAGGTGGTCTCTCTGAGAAATGGGGAGACAATGTATAAAAGTACCTTCGGAAGATATCCTCTTCATTGTTATCATCAACAGAAGAAAGCAAATTTAATTCTGAGTAACCATCAACATCAATCTCTTTACAAGATGCTCCATTTTCAATTTCACTTTTAACAGCCTTGGAGGCACTTCCACTCTCTTCATACTTTTTCTGGCCAAAAAGCCAATTTGGGGTTTTGAGCTGTATTTCACTGCAAAAAACACATGTTCAGTGAATATAGATAGCATTTGCAAAAGATAACGAGTACTACATCTTCCAGACTTTATGCCCCAAGCAACCCATTTCAGAGCAGGCAAGAGGCCAGTACCAATCAAAATTACAACTAGGAACAAAAATATGAAAGAACTTTATGATCTATAGACCATTTTTAGAATTTTCTCTAACGCAAATACACTTGGGGTCTGAAGGATAAAGACTTAAATCAGCATAAACAACATCAGTTTGTTACTTTCTCCAATTCCAAGCTAAGCATAACACTGAAAAATCCTCAATTTGCTTTCTTTGTTTCGCATGTTTTTGAAATTCAGTATCCCTCAATAAATCCTGATATTCCTTTCTCTCTTCACATTTTCAAATCATTTTATGTCCCAGTACCAAACCTGCCAAGGGGTAGACAGGAGAAAACAAACCAATAAACCATGAAGGAAATGCAAACAGCTTTCACTACTCTGAAAGGGCTAAGGGAAACAAGCAGAAAGATTCCTTTCAAGAGCAGATGTGTGCCCACAAATGCACGCAGCAGAGAGAAAATGACATAAGCAGGCTGTAAGTTACAGCTCCAGTTAAGGGATAACTTACATTGCATCAGGAGCCACACCTGAATTTCCTGTACTGCCACCTGCTCTGTGATCAGGTTCTCTACAAAGTCTTACATTCTTTATAGCACTACATGTCCGGTCAATCAATTTATCAAATGATGTCAACTTCATTCTTGAAAAATCCTCCCTGCAAGCTGGAATAGGGGCAAGAGTTATTCCAACTCCTACAGGCTTAGCATTGGTTTCTGAATTGCTGGAAAAGTAAGATGTAGTAAAATAATCAGAAGTTGATAAAATAGAGCCTTCTGGCTGAGTATGCATATATGTGCTGAATTTGAACAAAACCACCACTGATTTTTTTAATTTACCAATTATCTGGAAAGGGGGGATCTACTTCTCCTATCGCACTCCCATAGACATGAAGATAGTAGTCTGAATCCAACTCCCAAAGAGGAGATTTCCCTTCCTGTGGTTGGAAGTAACCAAGAAATCTGGAACGCAGCAGACATTGTAATTTGAGAACACACTTGAGGAAAGAAAGCTATTGTGCATCTATAATGCACAGAAAAATACTATTAATCACAAAAAATCTGAGAAAAATATTTTACAATCATATACAAATATAATCAATATCAAAGTATTACTTTGCTAATAAAACATGGAATATAGATCTTGCCTTTTGTGTTAGATTTTTGGTTAAATGTAACAACCTATTCGTGGTTTTTGTATTCCAAGAATTCAGTTAATTTTTTCATTTTAATGTGTTAGATTTATTTCTCTTATCCCCACGTATGAAATATTTAGCTTATTAAAACTAGAGTCCACAACTACAAAATAACAAGTATTAAGAATAGAAGCTATTCCAAAGAGGAAACATTTCACATAGACTACGATTCTTATTTGCAGGCAAAACACCAATTACTAAACAATCAAAAAATAAAAAATAAAAAAATAAGTGTGTTTGAGCAATAAAAAACATAATGAAGTACTTTTTGTTATCTTAACAAAAGTTTACATGCCCACTTACCATATAGAGTCTCCATAATCAAGTACTAGTGATAACACCTTGAAATAAAAAATAGCTTTATATTTAAAAAGCATCTATTCTCAGGTACTGAAAATTCACTATAAAGAAAATAACCATGCACTCAAATCAAGTAGAGAGCATGATGGAAAGATCTATTACAAATTTATTGCATCTTGCTTTTCACCATCGGTGTATGTATTGCTGTAGTATCGCTTGATAGACTTAATAAACTCCCTAGATTGAGTTGTAGCTTTCCACTTTCCCTGCCTCTCAGGGAACACCTAAAAACAAAAGATTGGTTTTGATATGATGACTGCAGTTATGAGAAAATTAAATCATAAAAAACCTTAAATTATTCAAGAGAAAACTTACAGTGTTATGAGCAGCGGAGCCACCATATTGCTGGGAAAGAGCATCCCCCATACTTTGATACATGTCCATAAGAGCAGCAGCAATGGTACTATCAGGATCAACTTTGGGCATGTCTGTCAGACCCATTGCAAGAAGTTGGCGTCCAAAAGCTGCTAGACCATAAGCATACTGGGCAACATTTGTACGATCCAAGCAGTCAATGCAGTTGGTACGTAGAACTCCACTTTGAAAACTTGGTCCTTCAGCACCAACCTTATCTTGTTTTTTCAGTTGACTAGAATCACTCTCTCTATCCCGATTAATCATAGAATTTAGATTTTCATTATTACTTCCAATCCTTGCAAGATCTCCTGAACTAGCTCTTAGATGTCTAAGAGAAGCATCCCTGTAGAGAATAAAATCAACTAAATACAAAATCCAGTCTACCTATTTTCATTTCTGTCAAGGCAAACAGCCTTGATGGAAAAAAGATGGCCAAGCATTATGCTTTTCTGCAACAGAAGACTAAATTACAAAATGGGAAGAAGACGTCTCTGGATTGCAGAACTTACAAGCACAAAAAGAAAGCTTTCTACTTTCATGGCTTCTTAACGTCCAAGGTTACCATGCTTATAATTGATTATAGTACTTTTTTTTTAACAAATGTAATGGACATATATTGAACGGCCATTGTTTGTAATCATTATAAATAATGAAAATCCCACAATCCACCACAGTACATGATCTTAAAGTATGACATTATAATGATAAAGCTGCTTTAAAATCTTCATATTGTGAACTAATCATGAAGTTTAATGACCTTCAATTACTTATCCGCAACATGGCTTATTCCACCTTGAATGTTTCTTCTTCTTTTTTTTTCATTTTTTTGGGCAACAAATTCCTACTAATCCTTCATAAGCCAAGGTTTGCAAATACTTTTCAAAAACCAAAATAAAAGGGGAAAGATGGATGACCCAGCATCTCAACAAAAAGGAATATCAAGCATTGGCAAACTAGGATTGAAGGTTACATTAGGAGTTCTAATCATAAAGTAACGTGAAAGTTTTAAGCAATTAAATAAATTCAACTAAAGAAACTGGAATACCTTCTGGTGCTTGTTTGACTAAGGTGGTCGGCTCTCCTCTTAACTGTGTTAGGTTTACCACTATAGTAAAAACCAGTCAAATCAAGTGCTTGACTTGCCACAGCACCTAAAACAGCCAAAACATTGGCAGACTTGCTTTGGAAACAGCAATTAAAAAAAATCAGTTCAAGGTGGTTATTAATTATAAAATAGCAGTTCATGTGAAAAGAAACAAATGTCTACCTCTTCGCAAACTTGTGAAAGTCCCAATGGATAAACTGAAGTTGTTTTTCTTCCGGGAGAATTGTGTTCAGATACTCAACTGCACTGGCAAACTCACGCCTTAGCATCATTTCTCTTGGCCTTTTTTCAACAGTCTGAATTTGAGCATTTAAATGAAATTCAGGATGACATAAACATTAGAAAAGACTTCCAATATGTGGTAAGCATGTTTGATAGAAGAAAACTTCTTAAATTAGATATAGCACAGAAAGATTAAACAAGAGAAAGTCACAGATAAATAAATTTGTCCATGTGTGAAAGCTGAATATTAATTTTGACAAGGCTTACTATAATTCATAATTATCCCAGAAACTAAAACAGATCCGGAAATGGTTTCCATAACTTCAAGATCCTCCATAAACTGACACTTCCTAGGGAGAAAGTGAGAGGCAGTTAACAAGGACATGCCATGTTCATCTGCTTTATCAAAGAGTGAGAGAAGTCTAGAGAAGTATGCTGGAAATAAAATATATTTTAAAAGGATTATTTAAACAGACACATCATTGCATTCTCCTCTGAAATATTAACACCGAAATCAATAACGTTTGCTAATTTTGATATATAATGAAGTGTGGAAATAAGCACTCACCATTTTAATATATATTTCCAGTTCAGGAATGAAATAACAAACTTGGGTCACCATTTATTAATGCCCTTGTTGGTATAGATAAAACATGAAGAAAATGCAAGACAGCCATTTAATGACATTCTAGTTGATAAAGCTGCATTTCTTTAAAGTCCTGTAAAGAACAATCAGAAATACTATAAAAACACGCACACTTATATAAAAGAAACTGACAGGGGCAACTAAATATTATAAAAACAAGAAAACGAACTCTAATCCCATGCAATCCTTTGTAAATTAAATCAAGTGCAATAATTATTCAATTGTGTAAAGTAAGATAATGCAAGATCCATACAACAACCTGCTAACAGACTCTAAAAAAAGCCTTGAATATATTAAGCACAAAAATGAATTTGAAAACAACCTTTATCAAATTAAGCACTATTATGGGACTGCCGTATCTCTTCATCAAGTCTTCAAAATGCAATTTCATTGCCTGGTAGGTAGGATCGTACTTTTGCACTGATATAGATTGGGAAATAAATATCAGAAGTCTTCTTTATATGAAGATAAATGCTAATTGATCTACATCACTGCAAGACCCAACAATAAACTAATCAAATGTGTTGAATCAATGGCCTTACAGAATATATCAGGTTTGGGACTTAATTGTGAAGCTTCTTGTGACCAGAAAAGGGGAATTGAACCACGCATCTGCACAACAGAACTCATTTTCCCCTTGCAACACCCAGCATCTTCATCAAGGACAATTTGCTCAGTTTCAACATCATTTGCAACTCTTCCCATATCATTAACCCCTCTTTTCAAGTAGCTGCACTCAATTAACATAAAGTTATTGCAAAAGATTTGTCTTAAATTTAAAATATATTTTACAGTGTTTCAGCTCGCTCCTCTGAAATAAGTAGATATAACTTCAAAGAAAATGAGGACACAAAACAAATGAAAATCTCTGGTTTCCCACAGGCCATCACAATCATTCAAATAATACCCCTCACAATGTAATGGCAGATGACTACATTAACACGGACCACAATATGTAGATCATAATATGGATAATGTCAAGAGAATATGAGTCTCATTATTCGATCTCTACACTTAAAAAAAAAGACAGCAAATGAAGCAAAGTTGTCAAAATCAAATCAGCAAACCCAGTCAAATACTGGCTGGGCCAGGTGTTTGGACTGCCAACCTGACCAACCCGGACCAATTTTAAAAGGTTGACCACGAACTAATAAAGGTGACCAATTGTAACAGGCGCACCAAGAACTAATAAGGGTGGCAGCCAGATAAAATTGTCAAGACAATTACACTTGGTGATTTTTTAATTCCTCTGCCCATGTGTCTGTTGAAAGGGAGGGCTCATCCATTTTATTAAGGAGGTAATTTCTTTTAGATTTTTTTTTTTAAATGATGTGAGACTTAGTTATTTTCTGGAGAATATACATCCTCAAAAATAGATAAATAATAGAATACATAACTTGCAATTATTATCCTTAGCCATTCCCTAGGTTCCATCAATGATACTTAACATAATTAGTGGTTTGAGAGTGGTTTGTACTGAAATTAAGAGAGAGAGAGAGAGATCTACCAATGTAGGATTATCAAGATAGAGTGGTTCACATGCACAAAATAAACATTACACGCATTTGCAGGGGAGATGTCAACTTGTCACACTCGCTAGCTGCAGTTCCCATCTGTCTTGTGAAGAATTTCTCTATTTATTTATTTGAGAGGTGGAGGCATGGCTAACCAAGGAATTGTCTTAGAGAAGCGCTAACCAACCAATCATTTTTCAGTCAAGAATCCAAACAAGCAATTTCAATCCTAATATCAAAGGAAAAGAAGACCATTAGGCTTCACTCTGTCACATCTAATCTCCTAAACTGACCACATCAAAATCAACTTCAACACAATCCGAAGGCAGCTTCTTATTGGTAATTAGGTACTTTCCCCAACATAGCTCATTGTAAACTTATGAACCAGTAAATTATCAACATACGTATCTCTAAATTTAAATAGAAACTAAGCCTCAATCCCCAACTCGTTGGGATCTCTCTGAATATGCTCTCAATACAATTACAAACAGGATCCTCTAATTTTGGGACCACTGTCAGTTCAATTCCTGGCTTTTAAATTTCAGCAGTCAGATCCCCCATGATTATTTTATGTTCAATCCAAATACATTGTAAAGATGTTGAAATATTAACATAAGAACAATACACGCACAGACAAACATATATATTGTCTACTTCCCACACGCATGGACTTGTGAGTGTGTGTGTGTGTGAGAGAGAGAGAGAGAGAGAAAGCCACAATAAAAGCTTGGCCTCTGGGCAGAATCCAGTGACATAAACCCATTTATTATGCTAGTAAAACATGAGACTTCAAGATGCAACTGAGCCTTACACATAGACAAACTTGTTCAAACCAAAACATACCGGGTACCAGCAAAATGTCAGAGCATCTGGAAACCAGTGAAACACTGAAGCCTCTCCCAAAGATTGACAACCTGATCTGCCATGATTAAGTATAGTAGAATTGGTTGAATTGCTTAATAAGCATTACACTCAACAACAATAAATTCATAAGCTATTATCAAGAAATCACATTGGACGAATGTATTTCTACAAGATAACTATGTATTTAGAAACAAAACCCAAATTATCAAGATATGTATCCTACTTCCAAAAATCAAAATCATATGAGGTAAAGCAGCAAGGGATATAGCAGACCTGATAACTCAGATTCGACCACAGAAACGAAGTTGTTATTTTATCTTAAAAGAAACAAATTATAAAATTCATCATTTCAGCTAGAGTTCTTCAAAAAGTATGTCCCAAGCATTCTCCAAATCTTCCAAAATTTACCCAAATTCATACTCCATTTCCATTAATTACTAGTAATGCTTGCCCAGCACAAACTACATTACATCTAAAATTATATTTGAACCATGGCCAAATTGTTTCTTAATATAGTGGATATCAAACAAATAATCAGCAAGAATATGGTAAAGATGTGTGCATATTTGTCATTTGTGCTACAGTTCTTCACAAATTATATTCCAAGCATCTCCAAATCTTCCAAAATTTAACCCTTTCTATTAAGTAACAGTGATGCTTCCAATTTTAGCCAGAAAGAATTACATGACGTCTGAAATTGGTTTTGAACCATGGTAAAAAATTTTCTTGAAAAACAGAATATCAAACCAAATTAATTGACAAGCATATAATAATGTTGTGTGCATGGTTGAAAGAGGTACAACTTAAAAGAAAACACAAAACTAGAGCAATAGCATGTTAAAAAATAAATTATCTCAAAAAAGCATCTGCAGGATTACAACAAGGATATATTGATGCATAAAATTTGTGTCAAATATTTAGCATGACACTTGATCATTGACAGATTAATTAGAGATACAACATATAAAAAGAATTGCATACCTGCTTAAAATTTCCATGCACTAATGCTATTGTCCAAATAGTATTACCACATCTAGACCGAATAGCTTGTGTTAGATATGCATTCCACACGAATATGTTATCATATGGCATCCTATCTTCACCAATTGACATCACATTCTTTTGCAAGCTTTGCATCACAGGATATGTATAGCTAAAGAAAAAATCTTTAGTCAAATCTACACTAGATAATAGCTTTTTGTACCTGCATTTGTGGCAACAGATAGAAGAATTATTCAGAAACTAAAAATCAGACTCATGCTAGACAAGGAATGAAAGAAATCTAACAGTACTAGATAAGACTGAAAGGAAATACATCAAAGCTTCAAAATTATATAATGAAAAACAGGTTTTATGCTCTTGAAGTAGATTGTGTTTACTCTCTTGCCCTTCCTTTTCCTTTCAATAAAATTCTTCATCCTCTTTATTTCCATCTCTAAGAACATTCATATTTTATGTTGTTTTAACTAGGGGCGAGTAAAAAAACCGACAAAGCAATTAAATCAAGAAAACCAGAAAAAATAACCTAAAAAACGGAACCATGAAAAAATCCAATTAAACCAATCAGAATATTTAAAAAAAAAAATTGGTTCAGTTCGATTTTGGTTTTATAAGCCTGAAATAAAAAACCAAACAGAACCGGTTTGGGAAAGAAATAAACCAAACCAAACCAAACCAAACCGAAAAGAACCCATTAGAAAGTCCAAAAAAAGCCCAAAAAACAATATAATTTTAAGTTTTTAATATAAAATAATCAAAACAAACTGAACCAAATCAAACCGAACCGAAACCGGTCAGTTCGAATCGGTTTCAGTTTTTTTCTTATATATTTTACAAAATTTCAGTTTGGTTGTTTTTAAAGGTAAAAACTGAACCGAACTGAAAATGATCATCCCTAGTGTTAACATATATATATGCATCCATGCATACATACATATAGAAGCCCAAAAGGACTACCCTCGATCAAACAAATAATTTAAAATGATATGCATGTCAATATTCTCTCAACTATAGATTTTTTTCCCTTTTGATAAGAGAAGAAATAATTTAAAATGAAACAAGAAAGATATAACTACAAAGGCCGCACACCATTTGTGCTCTGTATTCACTAGATAGTAATAAATAAGGAAATGGAATGCATGTTTGTGTTTTCTTTTGGGGGATTTCTTGTTCTCCTATTCATTTCTTTTCCTTCTTGAATGCTATCAAGTGCTTTGAGAATTGCAAATTGATTATTCTTGATTAGGGATCCTCTTGTACATTTCCCACTTACAAGGTTAGAAATATCTTCGGCAATTTCAAGGCTATTTTATTCCTCTAAACAACTATTTTACTACATGATCTCTCACTTTTCTGGCCATAAACACCATGCTTGCTCATTAGGATAAAGAAAACAGGAACCATTTTTCATTCATAAGAAACATTAAAGATTGATGCTACGGGAGGAGAGAAAGGGAGTCTATGTACTAAGCAGTATTAAGTAATACAAACTAGCACCTTTCACTACTGATTTGGATAAATTGTCCTTATAAGATTCTCTCAGATTTCACATTAAATTAGCACTTCCCAAATTGAAATGGACAAGGAGTCTTAAAAAGCTTCTGTAATATATATATATATATATTTGTAATTTTAAAATACATGCCTCATAAGTTCTTCATTTCAAGCTACAAATTGAATTGTTTGAGTCATGCCAAAAGGCATCTTTACTTAATGATAATGGCAACAATGTCCAACAAATTTCCTACATAGTGTTGTCTATGAGCTTAAAAATTCTGCAATCATGTAAAAAGCCACCAGTAAAGCTGGTTTTATCATTAGTCACTGATATCATCTTCAGCGTGAATGTGAAATAAGAATTTACTTCCATAAAAACTGTTTTACCTTCCTGGTGAAGTAGGACAGGAGAAGCTGCAAATAAGGGGTGATAATTACCACATAACACACACACAAACAAATGGGCGGATGGGGTGGAGTAAGTGAATAACCATATTGTCATAATATAGAGAACGGACAGAGAAGGACAAATCAAGAAGAGAATGCGTGTGTGAGTGTGTTTCTAATGTTAATTTCCAGAAATCATGAATTCTAGATGACGAAATGAAAAGGCACAAGTAGACAGCAGTGCGTATCAGCAAAACGATAAAATTGTATGCAACCCCACATAAAGCGAGATAGGGGCAGGGCTGGGGGCACAAAGCAATCAATCAGGAGCATGCAAAGGAAATTAAATACCTTATCTCAGCTTTAGAATGAGCCAAATCAGTTTGAACTGATACATGCGGAATGGTAATCAATTGGCTCTCGTCTATGCCATATATCACATGACCACAAATAAATCCTATTTGCCGACGCTTTGTTACTAGAATCAAATAATAAGACTCCAGAAACTTAATGCAACCTTAAAAAGAACACCAAAAGAACACAACAAGTAAAACCACTGTCACAAAGAAGTCCACATCAAAAACATAAAAATACACAAACAAGAATTGGTCAACCAACACTAACCTGCAATCCCATAAGCCTTCACTACAAAGTTTAGGCCCCCAGTGGCACGATTCCCTTCAGCTATTCGCTGAAGCAAGTTGTTTATTTCTTGTGGAGAATAAACAACTAGATCTTCACTAATATTGAGATCAGACGGCTCTGATCGATCAATCTTCAATACCCGAAACAGTTTCCTGTTCCTGTCACTCCCGACTAGATAAAATCTCTGATTAAGAAAAAATCAAGAATATTTTTATTAGTTATGTTTTAATTTCTTCCGAAAACAATGAAATTCTTAATTAAACTAAAGATTCAAGAAATTTAAATATTAACCATCAATCAATTCAAATCAACTGAAACCGCCATTACACGAAACCCTAAATACTAAAAATCTAAAAAATTCTACCGTTTTCTAATTTAATCTTCAAATTCCAAAATCCAAGCACAAATTTCAAATCAAAAGAGATAAAAGAATGATTCAATTTTGCTACTTGTCTAGTCTCGTAGAGTCTAAATTTCTCGAGCGAGTAAGAATTGGGGTCGTTGGAAGGTTGTAAATTGGCGGAGGAATCGACGTAAGGAGGGAATTTCGATTTCGAATTATCCGATTTCGCCATGGAAATGGCGGGGGGTTCGTTGGGGAGCTTAAGAAATGGAGACAGCTGGCTTGCTAAATCGCCATGGAGGTGTTTGCTTTGAGCTTAGCAGTCAGAGGAGGGGAGAATAGGAATTCGGTAACGATAAAAGAAGGCTTCGTTTATGGCAAGTCTCCAAAATCTATTTATAGCTATCTTAAAAACGGAACACTGTTCAAAAACCCAATTTTTTTATTCATGCATTTCCTTTTATTTTAACAAAAACATGTATTTTAATGAGAAGCATTGTTTTCAAAGCAAAAACTTATCATCATCGTGAAAGCAAGCAAGCTTCAACTAAAAAATAAAAAAATCATTAAATGATCATTTTCATGCACCTATGAAAAATATAAAAATTGAGAAAATAATATAAAAAGTCTACCACTGATTGCTTGCTAAACATTAAACCTTGATTCTTAAAATGAACATGACAATGAATGAGTTCTTACCAAGAACAATGGCGACGTTGACAGCTTACTCATTATGGGAAAGACAGTCGTGATAACTTTCTATATTTAAAATTCCTGTTGTGTTTAGCCTTGCTTTATCACCCAAAGCTACCCACAAAATTTGCTGGGTCTTTGAAATGAAAACAATAAAGCACTTCAATTTTTATTGCTGACAAAAAAAATGATATTTGTTCTTAGAAAAGCGCATATAAAACATGAATAAATACAGGCACAGACTCCCCGGCCTCTGTCAAAACTCTCTACAATCCCATGCTTCCTTTCTTTGTGCTGCCACATGATTTATTTAGGTTTATCTAGGCTTTGTTCACAAATGCATGCTGTTTTGCTTTCTACTACAAAGGTTTCTTTCTTCTTCAAGTCCCCTTTGCACTGCCACAACTTCCCATCCCTTTATTATCTTCTTCATCTTTTAATTATGCCCATGTATAAAGTTGCCCGCTGTCTTGCCATTTATTGTTCCAAGATAGTCATGATTTTAAAGACTTGGAAGTCTTAAATCTTTATATTTTAATGCCGTCAATATTAGCATTTTTCTTTATTATAAAAGCAAAAAGAAGAATTTCTCTCGTAATTTCTTTGTTTTGATCATATGTATTGTCCTTTCACCCATTTTTTTCCCTTCAAAAAATGCTTTCTTCTTCAGCTTTATGCAGCTTAATCTGACCTTTTTCAGTTATTCTTCTTCCAATAATCAGCTTCTCTTTCATTTCCTATAAAAGGCTGTATGGCGCTACTTTAACACCTTCACTTTATGCTTACATTTACTTTCTCAACAGATTAATTTACAAACAACATCATTTAGGCAACTTATTATACATCAGTTTTTTCCTTTCCATCAAATTATGGGTGAAGACATTTTGTCATTGTCAATATAACAGATCTGCGTCTAGAACAAATACCTCCCACTTAATGCAATGTTCATGCTTCAGATGTTATGTTTCCAGCACAAATATACCTTTCATAAATATAGTTATGCCTTCAGATATTTGGCCTTTAATTTCGATTTTAGATGATGCTTTTCTATGCATAACTTGGATTGTTTCTACGATGCAGGATAACTGATTCCAGACCACCATGTGTATGATAATTACAACCAGCACCATGTGTTCGAGCTACTACTCAATCCATGGAAGCTCTATGGTCACTTTTGCTAAAGAAGCTGGGAGCCCCTTTCTTTATTTGCAATATGCTTTTGTTTATAGCTTTTGTATTGGATTTTATCACTTTCGTCTTCTTCTTCTTCTTCTTCTTCTTCTTCTTTTTTTGTTTGTAGTGCAAGGATGTTGTGTATATATCTTTGATAATTACCAAAGTGGCCGCATCATACACTAACGATCTTCTATTTGTCTTTTGCCTTGCAATTTCAACTTCCAAATCTACCATGTTCGTTCTTACAAGAACAATTTACATGTTACTATTTTTTTTTTTAAATATTCTCCCCCCAGTTCATCTAATCAAAATACTATTTAAAAGTATATAAATTATTCTTTTTTTAATTTACATAAGATAATGAATCATCTCTTTTATTCATTTATTATCCTATTCTTTTTTTAATTTACATAAGATAATAAATCATCTCTTAATCACTTATATATTTTCATATAGTTTATATTATATCAAATATTTATTCATCTATTATTCTTAATTAAGACAACATATAATAAAATCAAAAGATAAAACTCTTTATATAAAATAACTTAGTGATATCAAATCCAAAAATTATTTACACAAGCATTACGTGAGTTTTTTCATAACAACAAATTATTTTTTTATATGGAGCTCTCATATAGATCAATTCAGTATACATATTATATAACAAACACTTATATCTTAGTTCTAGGTATTTTTTATACCTTAACTTATTTAAGAATAACTATTTTTTAATTAAAAAAACATAATATAAGCTAATTTCGAAGACTTTAATTAATATCTAATTTTAATAGAGCATTAACCAAGAGCATTTAGGAACAATGTTTTGATGCAATAGTAATTTTATAATTATAATAACTTTATAATTGTCTTTACAAAATATTTTTGTTCGATTTTATAATTATAATAACTTTATAATTATCTTTACAAAATATTTTTGTTCCAGTAACTTTATTTTTATTATTAAAAAATCATTAAAAAATATTAAATAAATTTTAAAAATAAATAAAATTTTTATTAAAAGTTAAATATATTTATATAAACAAAATCAATATAAAATATAACCAATATGTGAGATTCAAAGCTTATACGATAACATAAATAACCAGTCATTTCTTTTAAAGCACCTGTGGACCAGGTGAGAAAGAGGATAATGGCCCATAAAAAGTTTGTGGCTCTGGCAATTTCCTGCTATGGTATCACCTCTTTTACCACAACCAAACATCAAGGACCATAAACTGATCACATTTCAAGTCCCAGGGGAAGAGCGACGTTGTTAGATTCATCAAGCGAAAAACAATGACCAAATTATATCTTTTGTGTGGCCATAACTTGATCAGTCTTCCCGCATTAACAATCCATCCCGGGTTTCGTCCCAGAATATGTAACATGTGCCCAGAGAAAAAACTGAGAACAGTTGCAGTCTTTGCTGCAAAATCTGGTGGATTTTCACTCAACTCGGTAAGATATATATTCCTATGGTGATCTTTTTGAGCTCTTTATGATCCAATGAGGCAAATCCATGATTATCAGTATTATTATTAGATAAAAATGCACTGGATAACCAATTTGACTGGCACTTGAGTTTCATTGCAAATTGCAATGATGTATATTTGTTGTTTAGCTGCTGCGACAGTGTGCATTAATGGGACTAGAATGGCAGTTTTTTATGATGTTATCAAGAGTGATAACTCTACACGCTTTCCCTAATAAGAGTGAAGACTCTACGCTTCTTGGACTATGCATATGTGGAGAAATTCAATACTGCTCGTCTTTAATATCCTTCATCACGTGTCTTGCAGATTCTGAACGGATGTAAAACTTGTGGGGGCAAAGGTGCAATGGAGTGTGCAGGCTGCAAGGTATTGTCCCTTCAACGTGTCTTGTCAGTGTTTTCATACATGGAGTTGATTTTGTAAGAACCCCAGGGCAGAGCATATTCCGAATTGCCCTGTTTGTGCTGCAAATATTTAACTCTTTCTTAACGAAAATAGTAGTAATAATAATAATTCCACTGATTTTTTGCCCTGATTGTGACTTTGTCTACACCTCCTAGCTACCCTTTTCCTGTCAGAGAATATTTCATTATGAATTCTAGAGGGATATTAGTTCTGAATTGTAACTCATTGAAATGTATGTGCCTTTTTTAGTCTCATCTGAAATACTGCATAACTAATGATTCTTTTTTCTCCAGGGAACGGGTAAAAATAAGAAGAATGGAAATATCTTCGAGCGTTGGAAGTAATTTTTCACCTATTTTGGAAGAACTTAATTAGTTGCGTATCATTTTATATGAAGGATATTACATTCAAAATTTTCTCTTTTATTTGTTTCTGAGGAAATTTAATATGGTTTCAGATGTTTTGATTGCCAAGGATTTGGCTTGAAGAGCTGTCCTAGTTGTGGGAAAGGAGGGCTGACGCCAGAACAAAGAGGGGAAAGATAACACTCAGAAAATCGAGTGTTCTTGAGTTACTGTCGTTTAAGGAAAGGAAAATCATCTTTCATTGATTTAGCATGTACCAGCCTGCACCATCATGTGCGCAAATGCTTTTCTTATTCAAGATTCAGCAATCCTAATGTTCAGAATATACATATTAACAGACCTAGTCTTGAGATGGTTTATATATATATATATATATATATATATATATATATATATATATATATATATATATATATATATATGTGGCAATTAGAAAATTCCAAAATGTTCTATATTGCAGATTCTATGACCATGATATTTTATCTCTACTGGGGCTGGAAATTGGGGATGGAATTGGAGAAGGCAAAGATGTGCTTAGTGCTCACAGGAAGGAAGTGCATCATTCGAAACAAACTGTCTGTCGAATTTGGTTTATAATTTTCTGGCTTACTGAATTCTGTTGCACTGTCTCCTGAGTAGTACAATTATCCCAATCACTATGGCACAACTAAAGCTATTCCAGAAACCAGTACTAGTGCTTGTTGGATATCATTTTGATGAAGCTATAAAATGTCTTAACGATGATCAAAGTGAGATGCAGCTTCTTACACAGATCTGAAGAGTAAGCCATCGGCCACTATGGAAGGCTTAACACAAAGATCATGGAAAGCGAGAAGTATGGCTACCATCTTGAGTTGCAGATTAGTTGTGCTTCACCAGCCTCAACTTTCAAATCAAACGCCTTACTACTTTTATTTTTATTTTGTTTCAACTGCGCCTTGAACTATTTTATTAAAACTATTTGGCAGCTTATGATGAAAAATTTAGACACATTAAATTAAGAAAGTGATAATGCATCCAGTCAAGCAGTGCACGTACATCTTAAACAAATTTCTGACTACTTTCTGGTCAGCGCCACTTTCTTTCATTTACAGCCAGTTTTTCCTGTATGAAATCAAAATCTTCTTGGTCAAATTGAAATCAGACACATCTGATTTACACAAGTGTCCCATGTTTAAGCTGGAGGAAGCAGAACGAACCACTCTTCTGGTGAATCTCTGCTTTAGTGTCTGCGGAAAATCTTGAAGCCAAGGTTGTGGCTACGAGATGATAGACATTGTCTGCGTTGTCATCGATTACATCCCACCACTCTACTCCTCGTAATCTCCGTCTGCTTGATCGTCACTATAGTAATATTCTCGCTCAGGAATTTGAATGTACCCAATGCTATTTCGCAAAGCTAACTCCTTTGTCATCTTTCTCTTTTTATACCTTCTCCAAACAGATTGTATTAAACAAGCAGCCCATGTTCTCCATTGGTGAGAATAGTACCTAAAAGCATGCTGCAACTTCTTGCTTTGCAGTCGCTTGAATTGATGTGCAAAAAATTTAAGGTCTTTAGCTTCAAGTGCAAAAGCTTCAACTTCAGAAAGGGCTTTCACAGCTCGTGTTGAAGAAGGCAGGTTTGCACTTGATATTGGCATTAAGGCCCAAGTGAGTAATTCCTCACCACAGAAGTCACCAGGTCTAAGGGTGATGGAATTGAAGAATCCAGACCTTCCTCCATTAGTGGTTGAGCTCTCTAATTGTCCTCTGATGACAAACAACATCTCATTTACTGGATCACCCTCTCGAACTATGTAAGTTCCCTCGGTACTCAATGATGACACCAGGCGTTCACATATGGCATCGAGTAGCTGGTCATCCATTTGTGAGAAGAATGGGACGCGACGAACAAGGGCCAGAGATAAGTGTCGCTGAATTTCTCGTCGGAGGTCCAAAGGCAATGAATGCAGTATCGATTCTTCATGAACTCCTCTAGTAGCAAGCCATTTGTGCTGAACAAATCGGCGAACACGTTCTTGCAAATCTGGAGGTAACTGACGATGCCTCATCCACTCTTCTGTATCCCTCCGCTTAATCCTCCACTCTTCAACTCTCACCGTCATTGATTGCAAGTTTGTCTGCATGTTGCCAATTAACTGTGCCGAGAGAACTAAACCAATAATGCATATGAGAATACAGAACACATTCTCACCCAGAAATGTGCTCGTTTCCAAGGTCTGACCATATGAGCTCAGATTTCTTAAGCCCCACCAGAGACAGTACAAGAACTTCTCAATGAAACGTGAGGAAGCAACATCATTGATAAAAGCATCAGCAAATATTCCATACTTAAACGTGAGAGTGCTGTTACGTGCATCACAATTAGCAGGAACATCGGTAACATTCCTCCAATATTGGCGTTCAGGATTTCCCAAACTATTACAATCTAGATAACTATGGATGCAGCCAACAATTCCTGCTTTATTCTCTTTCGTACATTCTGATTTCCAGCAATAGAATTGCCTCCCCATGGACAATGTATACCAAGAAGCACCTAATGCATGGCTGGCCAGCATGTAAAGAATTAGATTGTATCCAGCTCCAGCCCAAGCAGCCTTGGCAACAAAGCCTGTAGATCTTACAATCCTTTGATGCAAAGGAAAGATAAGAAACATTCTGGGAATGTATTGAATAAGAACGATAAGCGAGAGCGTGGTGTTGGCATGGTCAGTGCTGTTGTTTCTTGTGGCCGGAATTACTAACCAGATGACAATCTGAGGAAGCGGAAGCGCAGCAGCCAGATCAACGAGGAAATCAGACTTGAGATAACGCATTGCAATCTCCTTAGCATCAATAACAAGTTCGCCCCGTCCAAAAACTCTAGAACTAGGAGCAACAAAAGCTGTACGAAACTTCATAAGAATATGAAGGGAGAAAAACATGTCTGCAATGGACCTAAAATACGTAATCAACACAGAAAGTTGTTTGTCGATGGATAAGCAAACATAAATATAGTCTGAATGGATAGTAATTCGGTCTCGGTTCTGAGGACCGACATAAGGGAGGTAAAAGTAGAGAGGGTCGATGAAGAGTGCAATGATGGAAGTGAGAAGGAAGACATGGTTCCAATACATTACAATCTCGCTGTCCGGATCCAGTATCTGGTACCGCCATAGGATTTGGAGAGGGTTAGGATCTGTTGTGCTGGTGGCATGATGGTGGTGGCGCCTGAAGCGGCGGAACTTTGCTGTTGGGGTGTGAATAAGTCTATTCATGATCTAATTCCACGGAAGTGTAGCAGGACTATTGATCTGATCCCAAGATGCGTGGAGGATTGGCTCCTGTTCTGTTTCTTGATCCTTGATATTTATTCATTCATCAAAATATATACATATAGACACAGTGGGGGAATTCAAAGCAAAATATTGATATTTCAATACACTTTAAACAGGATCGTTGCATAGGAGATGGTGGCTGGGGGGTAACTGGGGGTGGTGGTTTTGCCTCTTCTTTTAGCTGATGGTGGTGGTGTTTGCACAAAGTAGATTTTGGTGGGAAAGGAAAGAAAGAGCGTGCAACTAGGAGTCAAGACTAGAAACGCGGGAAAATAAAGTTAAATTTGGAGAAGAGAGACGTTATTTATTGATTTCCTACCTAGCTGAGACCCCCAGGGAGAATGGACAGCAACAACATGATCAGAGCAAGAGTTGTGCCTCCGTGTGTTTCTACAAAGTTTTGTTTCTCTTTCGGCTTGTCTGAATCAATTCTAAACTAAAAAAGAAAATTGAATAGTTGAAGATATCGTGTTTCCTATTTAGACCTAAATTATTGACTCATTATACATCTGAGAAGAAAGCATTCAACATCAAATTCATTCAAAAATAGCTAGGAAGATACATAAAAGTATTTTGCCAATGCAACTGACTGGTCTTTGTCATATGCTTTGTAAACTCTACCACGCTCATGTATCTCCTCTAGAAAATCTTAACATTGTGCTAGGTAGATCCTAAAATCTTTAGGTCCATATTCTCGCTCTTGATCAGCAATGTACTGGCAGATGAGGCCTTGCGAAGGCTACGCCCCTGACGATTTTGTCCATTGTAGCAGATTAAGATAGCAGCAGCTGCCAAATTTGTATCACTGATATCCATCCAGTGCTCTAGTTACCTTTGTTATTGGCGTTAAACTTCTTCATTATCCTTTTTTTAGCGTGTTTGCATCATTACTAGAATGTTTTTGTAGTGTTGCGAGACGAGCTCGTTCTTTTATAGCAAAAAAAAGAGCTCTCTCTAACTCCTTATTAGCATCTTAGGCTTCATCGAGTTTATCCTTTAGGCTCTTCATTTACCCTTTGTAATTCTTCTTCAGCCCAAGCTCTAACTATTCTTTCCAATCCCATGTCAAACTCTAGCTTTCGGTACTTAAGCCATAGTCGCTCAATGGTAACCTTTCTATCATGTGCACTGTTTGGCTGTTTGCTATCTCTTTATGCTTCAGTGTATAGCTGCTATAACATGAAATGCTAAACAGGAATTCTTGTCTTCAAGATGTGTTTATTTAATCAGTAGGAAGAATATGGATTTTGATTTTCTCCCCTTTCAAGACATTGAAATCGATGAATGGTTAATTGATTGATGTGCAGGTCACGGTGACATGATTTTGCTACTGTATTTTCATATGCTATTTTACATAAAGACAATATCTTCCTGCTCTAATATCTACTTATTTAAGTTATTTTCATTTTGTTATTGTACTCCACACAGTTATCCGTCAATGACCCAATCATTTGAGGTTTCAATTCCCCGATTAACTGTGTTAGTAAATGATATATGTAAAGAATTAATTAGAAAACAAAAAACAAAAAATAAAAAGAACAAAGATGAAAAATATAAAGTATAAATAGTAAAAACTCATTGATAAAGTTATTGTTATCCTTTTTATTTTATTTATAAAATAAATAAAACATAATAAAAATATAAAACATAACAACCATAATCTACTTCATTTAAAGAGCTATATAACTTATTCTAAGTAAGTTTCAAATTTAAAAAAATAAAAATAAATTAAATAACATCAAAATAATAATGTTACTAACAAATAAATATTAATAAAAAATAAAATACGACTAAGATATTAATTTCAACTTTGGTGTCATTACTTCAAGACTTTTTCTTGGTTCCAAACTTGTATATTACTATCCCCCATTTAAATCTTCAAGTCTATTTTTAGCTAAAAGCTTGGTCTGCTAATTATTCTTTTGAAGTGAAATATATCATCTCTAGTTCCTTTCTTGCTGGAATTGATTAATAGCATGGAACTTGATCTTAATATACTTGGTCCTGTCATGAAAAACATAATTTTTTGAAATAACTATTGCTGATGTATTGTCATAGAACAATTCTATAGGACTTTATTGATCAAAGTCTAGATCATTTAGCATTTTTCTTAGCCATATCAATTGTTTTACTGCCACGTATGCTGCTATGTATTTTGCCCCCGCAGTGAAATGTGCAACCACTAATTATTTTTTTAAGTTCCAACAAAAAATGCTTCCTCCTATAGCAAAACATTAACCTGAGGTGCTCAGCATTTCTTCATCACTTCCAACCCAATCACTATCAGAAAAACCAACAAGTTTAACAAAACTAGATTTCAAAAAATGCATGCCAAACTCTAGGGTCCTTTTCAAATATCTTAGAACTCTCTTGGCTGTAACAAAATGAATTTGACTTAGACATTGCATGAACATAGAAAGGTAATTGACATTAAAAACAATGTATGGATGTGTAGAAGTTAAATACAACAAGCTGTCAACTAAACTTGTATAGGCTTTACCATCAATTTTGGGAGCTCCATCCTCCTTCATTAGTTTTTATCCTAGTACCATAGGTGTACTGACTGGTTTGTAATTTTTCATTGCAAATTTGTTTAGTAGCTTTATAGTAAAACTTTTTTGACATAGGAAATAACCTTGCTCCTACTGAGTTACTTCCATGCCTAAAAAGTATGATAACAAACCAAGTTCATTCATCTCAAACTTATCTTTATGTTGGTTTTAAATTCCTCTACTAGTTATTCCTTGCCTCCTGCAATCAATAAAGCATCTACATCCACTAATACGATTAGAGTATGTTTGTCAACATTCTTCACATATAAAGTTACTTCATTCATGCTTCTTTCAAAGCCCAAACTTAAAAGATACCCATCCAATATGTTGTACCAGGCTCTAGGAGCCTATTTAAGTCCATACAAAGCCTTCTTAAATAGATACATTTTGTTTGATATGATCTCTTTTTAAAATTCATCAGGTTGTTTAACATATATTTCTTCATTTAGAATACCATTCAGAAATGCAGATTTGACATTTAACTGAAAAATTTGCCAACCATTTTGTGCTGCTAGAGCAAGCAAGAGCTTTATTGTATAAAGCCTAGATACTGGAGCAAACATGTTAGTGAAGTCAATACTTGATTCTTGTGAATAACCTTTCACTATAACTCTTACTTTATGTTTATTGATACTCCCATCTATATTCAACTTGGTTTCGAACATCCATTTCACACCAATTAGCTTTTTATAAATAGGTTTGTCAAATAACATTCATGTTTTATTTTTTTATATCATCTTAAGCTCCTTCTTCATTGTTGTTATCCATACTTGTGAGTTGAAAGCTTTTTCAATATTTATTAGTTCTACTTCAGTAACATTGCACCTATTGTAAATGTCAACTAAGGACTTTATCCCTCTTACTAGTTTGTCATTGACAGTATCATCATCTTCTGTAGCATCTAGTCAATTCGATGCTCCTGTTTTGTCCTTTCAATTGATGCAGCTTCTTAGTTCTATGTGTTATTCTCTACAACTTTTACATCTCTAGCAATCACAACTTTATTAGATTTCAGATCATAGATTTTATAGGCCTTATATTTTATACTGTAGCCTATAAGAATTCTCATATCATGCTTTTGATCAAGTTTTCTCCTCTTAACTTTAGGTTGTAAGACATAGCAAGGGCTGTCATAAACTTTTAACTGTTCAACATTGGGTTTAAAACCATACCTGATTTCATAAGGAGTCTTGTCTCCTAAAACTCTTGTGGCCATATGATTTAGAAGGTAGGATGCTGTGTTACTGCCTTTACCTGAAATTTTGATGGCATTTTCTTCTCATATAGCAAACATCTTGTCATTTCTATCAAAGTTTGGTTTCTTCTATTACTGACTCCATTACATTATGGAGTCTAGGGCACTATTAACCGATGTTTGATCCTTTTTTTTGCCAAGTATTCCTTAAATTTTTGAGAGGTAAACTCATTCCCATTATCAGATCTCATTATCTTAAGTTTGTTTCCTGATTCTAATTCAACTACTGTTTTAAATCCTACAAACTCAGTAAACACATCAGCATTACATTTAAGAAAATAAACCCAGCAGAATTTACTATAGTCATCAATAAAAAATAAAAAAAAATACTTTGAACCATTCAAAGATTCATCATGCATCGGACCACACACATATTTGTGTACTAGCTGGAGTTTTGATGATGCTCTAAATGCATTATCAGGGAAAAAAAATTTATTCTGCTTTTCTAATTGACAGACTTCACAAATATTGTGTCTCATACTCACTAGATTCTGATTAATCTTAAGCACATAAAGCATGTTTTTTAGAATTTTTGTACCTAACATTGTTTCAACTTCAATTACACCTTTTCCTTTAACCTTTACATATTCTTCATTGTCAATTTTGACTTTGGGCATCTAGCTTTTATCTAAATCCTTGAATAAACTCAAATATGCAATCATATGATTTGTGTAGCTATTATCAATAAGCCATGACGAATTGTTTACCTCTACTGTGTTGCATATCTATTCTAATATAACCATGAATAAATGATCTTCCTTGGCTTTTGAATTTTCTGCAATATAAGCTTGTTTGCTTCTGGTTTGTTTTTGCAGAACCTTTGAATGTGACTAAATTGTTTGCAACTTCTGCATTATGCATTCTTAAGCTAATACTAAACTTTTAGATGATTTGTTTTTTAACAAAATTTATAGGGAGAGAACTACTCTTTTCTTTCTTTCCTTTTAGTAATGTTATTATGATGCTAGTTATTTGATTGCCAACCTTTTATTTTCTCTCTTTTTCCTTCTTGATTGTTCATATTAGAATTATTAGCTCGACTCTTCTATTTGAAAATTGTAACAAGAGCTCCTTCACTTATTCCTTCTTGTTTGTAAGTTTTCCTCTAATGTACTACTTATAATGCATTAACCAATTCTTGAAGACCTATTCCTAAAAAATCTTTTAAATCTTCTAGAGAGTAAATCTTATGCTGAAATTTCTCAAGTAGACTTATTAGAACCTTCTCCACTATTCTTGAATCTCGAAAGTCTTCCCCCAAAATTCTCACTTGATTCACAAGTTTTGAATTTTGAGAAGAAAAGTCTTTGATAGTCTTGTTTTCCTTTATCTTTAGTCCTTCAAACTGTCTTCTAAGATTCAAGACTTGCATCTTTCTTGACTTCTCATCTCTATAAAATTCTGTTTTTAGTTTATCTTATGTTTTTTGGCAGATTTACAAGCTATAATTCTGGAAATCTCACTCATTATACTATGAAGACAGATAAGAGCTTTGAATTGCTTTGTCTTTTCTTCATTAAAAAACTTTATTTGTGCGATCGTAGGATTATTTCTTAGTGGAGTTTGTTACTTATCATTTTCTATTATCTCCCATAAGTCAAAAGCTTTGAGATAAGTTTCCATTTTAACAACTCACACACCATAATTCTTCCCTGTAAATACTGGTGTTTTTGTTGGGAAATTTACATAATCCATTTTTTTTAAAAAAAATCATTCTCGTGTTTCACTCACAATCTTTAAAGAAAAAAAAACTCACTTAATCTCTCGTGTTTCACTCTCAATCCCTTCAAAGAACACTGCTTTGATTTAACCTCACTAATCTCCCATGTTTCACTCACAATCCTTTCTAAGATCAAGAAAATACTTTGATACCAAATGTTAGTAAATGATATATGTAGAGCATTAATTAAAGAACAAAGAAGAGTGAACAAAAAGAATAGAGGTGAAAAACATAAAGCATAAAGAGCAGAAACTCAACAGATGAAGTTATTGTCATCCCTCTTATTTCATTTATGGAAGAAATCAAACACAACAAAAAAAAAAATGTTAAAACCATAATTTCCTTCATTTAAGAAGCCATATAACTTATCCTAAATACGTTTCAAATCTAAAAAAGTAAAAACAAATTAAACAACATCAAGATAATGATGTTACTAATAAATAGACATTAATGAAAGATAACATATGGCTGAGACATTAATTTCAACTTTGGTGCTATAACTCCAATAAAGTGGGGTGATTGTATTGTAACAAAGCTTTTACGAGTGGTGGTATTAATTGATTCAAGCAACCTTTAGCTTGAAATATTAGAGAAATGGAACAATATTGCAAGTTTTCTCTAAATGTTCGTCATTCTTTGAATGAATGTTGAAGAAATAAATAAAGTTAAAGAGATGCGAAGTGATTTTAATCCTTTTAGTGCACAACAAAGGGTTCATGAAAAAAGGATATATAGGCAATCATATGATGATATTATTCAATAGATTTTACCACCAAAGAAAGTTAAAAAGGAAAAAAATAATAAACGAGTTCAAAGTAAAAGCACTATCACTTTGAAATAATGGCTACAAGTAATGAGAAACTAAAAAAGATTGAAACAGTTGAGGTTTATTTCATGTCGAGAACAACTTTTGTAGCTTAAAAATCTCTTTAAAGTTGTTGGTAAAATAAAGAAGTTATTGAAGAGTGTGATCTTCTATCGTAAAATAGAAGATTAATGTATGTATTCTATTCAATGTTGTTAACTCTATGTCTTATGCACATGTCATAGATGTAATAATAGTCATTGATCATGGTTATAAATGACCAAACTATCATGTTATTTGTGCGTATTACTTGACAAAGATTGTTGATGAAATGAAGACTTATATTGAGAGTTATCAAGAAACTTTAAAGAAAACTAGTTGTATAATGACTGATGGATGGCCAAATCAAAAGATAACTTTAATTAACTTCTTAGTATATTGTTTTAAAAAAACAATATATTTAAAATCTGCAAATCTATATGTTTTGAAGACTCCTAAGTTGTTACACAAGATGTTAAGAGAAATTGTTTTATATGTCAAGCTATGAAATATTGTGCATTTACGATTGATGATACTTTAAATTTATATTATTGATGAAAGACTTTCCATCACTATATTGATCTCCTTATGGCACTCATTATGTCAATCTTATACTCCATGATCTTAATAAAATGCATTTAGTTGGTTCTATTATTTACCATACTTACCGTATTACAAAATATATATATATATATAATTGTTGTTATACTTTTTGTATGTTTTTACACCATTAAATTTTTAACAAATCTTTTGAAAGGTTAAAAAATCATTTAGATAGTTAATATTTTTTATATTTATCAAAAAATAAAAATACTTTAAAATATAACCGCTAATAAAATAATAAATAGGCTTCATCTTTATATCTTTATATGACGTGCAACTAACTACTTGATTAGCTTCAAGATCTTAGCTCAAGATAAGCTTTAGGGCACTGTACTGTCATACAATGTCTAAGGCTAAATTTAAAAAGAGAGCATGGAGAAGTTTGCTGGATTATTTATACAGTCCATGAAGAAATGGAAGCGGAAAAATGGATGTGAAGATGCTTTTCCCTCTAAAAAATAAAAATTCCCTTCAGAAAGAGATGTCGAATAAACCTTAGAAAAGATTGTAAAATAAAATGGTTTTTTCTTAATCATCCTCTCAGCTGCCAGTAGTGCCCTCCAAGGATAGGATATGGCTACACGTCACGCAAACCGTATTGACTTGGAAAAAGCCTGATTAACAGACAGCTTTAATTATGGAGAAAATCTCTCTCTTCCCCTCAAATTTCCAAGAAACCAAGTTCCTTTCTTCCCCTATTCTGGGACAGGGCTTGTGGAGAGAATTCTTCAGCATTTCCTTCTTTTCCTTAGGTATTTATGCTGTATTTTCTTCTTACGCGTGATGATTTCTTTGCCCACGTTGCATTTGAGATGCGCATGCACATTTAACTATGGTGATTTTGTTTTTTTGTATTTGTGTTCTGCAAAAATTAATTGCACTAGTCGATTGCTTCTTCAGCCAAATTAATTTATTTATCCAGTTTGATTGGCAATACCATGCGTGGATATAGAGCACAACCTGTAGAGATTTCTCAAAGGAAAAAAAATATAACTTGCTTCTCTGCAATTTGGATTCGGACTCCATTTGTGCACTCTAGTTGAAGGTTCAGATCAGTTTTTTTTTTAACTTGCTTCTCTGCATTCTGGTGGTTCTGTTAATCAGCTTGAAGGTCTGCTCTTGTTTAGTTTACTTGTGCGTAGAGAGCTTTTTTTAACAGGGTGCCATCTTTAAGTACTTGAAAATGAGAATTTGTTTTCTGAAGGAGTTGTTACCAGTTGAGGCTGCATTGTTACCATGGATTCCAGTCATGAAGGTATTCAGATGCTACTCACTGCAGAACAGGAGGCCCAACAAATGGTTGCTGCTGCTAGAAACTGTAAGGAGATAATAACACGACCACCATCAAAATAGTTTGGAAAATCTCCTCGTGTTGTTTTTGTTTTATTCCTTTACACTTTATTGCACCGCCAAAAATCTCATTTTGCTGTTCAGTGAAGACAACAAGGTTGAGGCAAGCTAAAGAAGAAGCTGAGAAAGAGGCAGCTCTTTATCGCTCCAATATGGAATCTGAGCACCGAAAGAAAGTAGATGAGGTATGCATACATACACGTTTCCTGAGCTATATTTATTTCCATAAGGAATGCGAATTACAATTTTGTTTGGATTTTTAAACCATGCAGACAAGTGGGAACTCTGGCTTCACAGCGGAGCGACTTGGAGAGGAAACTGAAGAGAAGATTCAAGACCTGAAGAAGGCGGCCTCTGAGGTCCAGTCAGATGTTGTTGACATGCTCATCAAGTATGTTAAGGCCGCAAAGTGTTGATGCTTGAAGGAAGGTAAGTTAGTGTTGATGTTTGAATCACCATGCAAAAAATTTATTTGATCCAATGAAATGCTTTAGATTTATCATTTAGTTAGTACACCCACTTACTGTTCTTTATTGTTTCTTGTTATCCGGTCACAGGTTCAGAGCAGTAGCCTGCAACAAAGGGAAGGGAATGTGCCTTTATGAGCAGGTTCAGAGCAGTAGCCTGCAACAAAGAAGGAAGGGAATGTGCCTTTATGATTTTTATTTTTTTTAAGAAACATTAACTGAAAATTTGAAGTTGAACACTCAATCTTCTCCTTAAGAAATAAAATCCTTTCGACTGCATTTGTCCCCTCCTCGAACTTTGATGCACGTTGCATTTTTTCTATCTATCAAAATAAATAAATAAATAAATCTCAATGAATGGCGATCAGTGTTTCCCATAGAATCAATGGTGCATTTAGACAATCAGTGTTTTCCATAGAATCAACTGTGCATATCAACTGAACAAATTGAGCATTTGCAAACCAAATTATTTACAGTAAAGCTTAAAAGCAAAATGTTCCGGGCAAATCTAACAGCCGCATGGAGACAAACAGTTTATAGTGTCTTGCCTCTCAGATTATATTTGCGAGTAGAGAATCCCCAGAGCATCTGATTATTGCATCAGCTAAGCAGCGAGGGAAAGTCAACTACCCATATGAATAGTATGGCAAAATCAAGAATTATAAATGTGAGCACTTGGCCCTCTTCCCGCTGTGAAGTTTTAGTGCTCCATGCAGGTGGAAAGCTTCACCTTGACCCCCATTCAAGGACCTTCTCTCCAGGCAGCAAACAGTAAGCTGTCTGATTAACCTCTCAAGATGAGATCGCAAGCAGCTTTGTGCATCCTTCACGTTGGGACCTGTTAACAAAATCATGGCATTTACAGCATCAGCCACAATCTCACGCTGTGACTCCTCGAGAAGATACCCAACCGAGCACTGATGCGGTTTTTCATACGCCAGCAAGGCAACGCAATCCTGCAAAAGCAAGGGAATATCAACAGTGAATTAGCTATAAACTTGATTGCTATGAGACAGGAGACATCATTAAACATTAGGGCTAGGGGCATGATTTTCTTTCCTCCCTAGTTATGTGTGAAGGAAAAATCCCCATGCGCAAAAAGACAAAGAGAACATGGTGCTTGACAGAAAATCTACTGAGTACCTGAACTAGATCATCAAACCCAGGCAGCTTAAAGAACTTTGCCAATTCAATCCTTCCATAATGGACGGCCTCCTCTAGTGCTCCAGCCTACATACATTATACGAAGTTTGCATGATAAGACATCCGGTCAAGTACTCAAAAGACATGAAATCACGATCATACAGTAGAACAGTTAACAATTCCCATGGAGAACCTAATTGCGAGCTATACAAGGAACACTGGTTGATTGGATGAAAAAAAATCATTGAAAATACATGCATACAACAAAAATAAAATAATAATAGTAATAAGCATTTCATTATTATTATTATTATTATTATGAAGAAGAAGAAGAAGAGGCAGAATCAAGTTTCTAGATATGTTGAAGCAACTTTCAGAAAATGTACATCCATGCAAGTCTCTATTCATAACTACGAGTTAAATATTTTCTTTATTAGAAAATAAGACTAGCAAATTAAACAGGGAAACAACATATACCCGAACCAGTTCAATAAACTTTTGACTGTGAAGCAGAAAGCAGGTGGCTGATTTTTCAACCTGCCAAAAAAAAAAAAACACACACACACCTCACATGTCATATTAATAAAGATAGAGATCACATCAGATAAAATCTATTGATCAACAACGACAGAACATCCAAATTTTGTGTTGACATAATGAAAACAAATGCAAGTTCATAATTCAGAACTTAAACTAACATGAACTCATAATAATGATCTCATTTTTTACTGTTATCTAGCATCAACAATCCAATTTAGCAAATTGGCTTTTGGGCATGATGGGATGATGTAAAATAAACCAGATAGCACACATAAATCAAAGCTCATGCACCTCCCAACTCTTTTATGCATTGGCAAACCCATTCCAACAGGCATCACACAATGTGAGCTTTCAAGTAAAGCTAATCACACAATTGCAATTAATACCTATCTGCTTAAATAGAAAATTGAATGCCACAGAAAAAAATCACATGAACAGCAAAACATGATGAAAACCATGTGAGGTTTAATATTAAAATCTCATGACAGAAATTTCAAAGACGTGCTTTGGCTGTGCTCATAGATTTTTTTTTAAAAAAAAAAAAACCCTTAAAAAGCTGATAACAATAATGTCATAACAGGGCCAGCAACAATGCAAGGCTAATAAATAATTGAGGATGCCATAAATTTAAGTCCCTACAAGTCCAGGTTAGAAGAGTGAAAAGAAAGGAATTAAAGGTTGATTTAAAGCTCACGAGATTATATTATTTATTAACAGATATTGATTAATTGGGAGCCCTTTTAGTCCTTAAGACAGACAGATGACTATTTTGGCAACAGTTGCATGAAATTCTCTTTCATAATCAACGGAGGGTTGTATTAGTTCCCATATACACAGAATGGGCAAGCAACTAATAGAGGACAATTTATATTATGTACCAGCAATCATGAGGGAATTGACTCATCTAGCATCCATTCAAGGAAAAGGTCATATTTTCTTCTACGTGTTTGCGAATTATGCAACAATAACATCTAATGTTTTGAAATTATACTGTAGCGAGGCAGGACAGGGGAAGCTTGGTAGATCAGTGGGAAAAGTGTCCTACAAATGTTTCCAAAACAAATTTGACTTGAGGTTGATTTAAGCCCCAACATTCCCAGATGGGGGCCTTAGACCTTTGAATCTAACTGCCAAACCCATCTAGAGGTAATAAACTATGCAACAATTATGTCACAGTTGTGAGCCAGCCTGTCACAATGGCATCATGACTATCTCTATTTAACAGGATAATATTGGACAATCTGAATGTACTGAAGTCATGGTGACAATAATTATAATGAACAGGTCATCTAGATGATTATAAGATATCAAAGAATAATATTTAGAGAAACCATTAGATTAGGAGGCGTGGACACACTTGAAGTTAATGGTTATTAGTACATATCAAGATTCCAGAAAATTCACAATGAAATCTTGAATGTCAAAGTCATCTACATACCATGTACATATTAAATAGAAACACAAGACTAAAAATAGCAACCACGCTGTAAATAGTGTTCACCTGAACAATTTGGGGATACCACTCACGAAGTTTGGTGAGTGCAGAATCAATCTCACCGTTTCTGATTAGCTTCAAAGGGGAAAATAAGTCAGCAAAAACAAATACCATATTCACAATGAAGAAAAGAAACAATAAATAAATAAAAGTGGTTTAAATAGAATAGATATTCCACGCGTGTCATGACAGATTGAAGAATATGAACAATGATATCCAGAAGCATGATGATCATCACAGTTGAAGTATTTCATGAAAGACGCCATATGAGAAATAATTTAACAAATCAGATCCTCTTGAATTTAATTATGACCATCTTAGCATAGTAGAAAATGCTCAACCTAAATGAAAATTCTTGCTGCAACCTATCCTTCAACATTTGTGTATACATGGCTGATCTCAAGACTCATACCTACAGCATTGCATGTTTAAGCCAATACTTTTGGAATTGCAGCAAGCAAGCATCCCCAATATTTCCAATTAACCCTGTGGAACAAATCCAAATAAAGTAGAACTCGTGTACCAGAAAAGCCTGGTTATGTTATTCATTAGCTGTTACCAGCATCCAATACCACACATCTTTATCAGGTCATTACATTGCTTGCACATGAAACACGCACAAATCTACTCCTTCCAGATAACAGATTTAAATTAACATATAGACATCGCATTCTCTGAAGCTGATCACCCTCCAGATCCTACCCCAACTGAGCTTAGCACCATTTTCAATGTTTGTGCATCTCAGAAGCACTCCAATACATTCCTAAAAGAATGTCAAAGGGTGGAATACCAAGTATAGGATTCACAAAAGAGAAGCACTCAAAACACACATGGTGCCCAATGAATTCATAAAACAGCAGAACCTCTAATTATAAGAGCAACGATCTGAGAATGCATCATTTCAGGGATCATAAACCCTAGCCACACAAGACATCAATACATAATATCCAAGTGGAACTCTAAAGATGGTAATGAGCTTTTGATCAAAATATCCCTCCAGGGTATCTTAGTTATTCATAATGCCACTTGCATTTGTCATATACTCAACACAGTGCATGCAGAAACTAAGGCCAGCCAATATGAACTATTAATTTAATATGAACAGCCATTGGCAAACAATTTCATACCTGTCGAAGAGCTTTCCTCTGTGCTAATGCATATGCAATGTCCTGTTCACCAGAGCCATTTTCCTGAGCTATATACATAGGAGGGATAGTACTTTTACTAGCCACATCAAATGCATTGAGTGTCTCTTCATAGCCATTGTGTAATAAGTACGAGCGAACAAGTCTGCCCATGGAATAAAAATAAATATTAACTAAATTATCCAGAAATAATGATAATAGATGATGATTATTGGTAGCGGGCAAGATCAAATACTGTGATCGAGTTAGCAAGTCTACTATTATTTATAAGGGTAAATTACAATAGCCCCCCTCAGGTACTGTGAAATTACACAAGCCATCCAAAGTTTGAGGATTTAACAGAAACCCCTTCCACATTTAAGAAAATACTACAAAAATCTCCTGTAGTCCCTAAACTGCCCTTGATATTTTCAAAATCATCCCCTTTCAATGAAATTATAGATGCAAAAGGAATTTTTGTAATGTCTTCAAACATTTGAGCAGCTCTTTAGGTTTATAAAATCTCGAGGGTTATTGTAATCTACCCTATTTCTAAATACACCAAAGGGCTTTTCAAACTTCTTTCTTTGGTTATTTTATAAGATTTTAAACCAAGGCCACTTCAGCCATGCCCCATCACAAAACCCAGGGTCAAAAATTTCAGATAAACAAAATTAAAGACTGGAAGAGGAAAAGGAGGAGCTGATGTTAACAAGAGACAAACAAAGATGAACAGCTAGCCTTGATCCATTCATTAATTCCAATATCAGTTTCCAACTGGCTCTTTCATTGTTGAGGTATGGACATCATATTATAGGTAAGTAAAACTCCAATTACAAGCATATTTGTAAGTTACACAGACCTAAATTCAGAAACTTTTTTGTATATATAAAGGAGACTTAAATCTAATGTAGACTTACCCATAACTAACAATTGGCGGTAAAGATATTTTGTCAACTTTCATTTGTTGCTTCATCGTTTCTTGTCTTTCATATTCCTAAGCAAGGATACAAAGTAGTGGTCAGTCTATTGACAAACTAGAATGACAAATTTGTAAATTATGTTTTAGCCTAAAAAGTCAAGACAACTAAAGCCAGGTGATGAAGAAACCATTCATCTAGAGAATTGTATAAGCAGACCCAGAATGATAAGAAATGGCATGCAACATGTGGATTGTGCCAAGATTACATCGTATTTAGCCTTGTTTCAAAACAATTCATGAAGTGATATTGTAAGCTGTTTGCTGTATCACCTAAAAGAAATGAAGACCATGTTACAGAAAGTCAGCAAGGTTAAACATAAGATCAAATCAACAAGTGTCCCTCAACACTAAACTTCCATCTTCTCATTGTTTGTCTTATGAACACTAATAAAACGAAGTGATAGATTAATTTCTTCCAAAAGGCAAGCTATGGAGAAACAAATAGAAAGTTATATATCAATATAAGAATACACCACCAAGCACCATTCCAGGTAAAAACCTACGACCATTGAATCATATAACTACGTGGAAAGTGAAGGTCATCCATTGAACTTTATCGCCTACCATACAAAACAAAATTGACCTTCCCGGGCTTAAGCAATGACCTTGCACAGAGAAGAAAAAATTTGCAAACCCGCTTAACCAGAAAAAGAGGAAAAATGCCTACAAGAATGAAGCAAAAGAAAGGATATCTTGCCTTAAGATCAAAAGCAAATGGTTTCTTCCCAAAGTTGACTTCAATCCTGCCAGATTAACATGTACCTGGAGTTATCAGATCCTCTAGCATAATGGTAATGCGAGTACAATTAGCAAAGGAAAGGAAAATAAAATCAAAATGCATTTAAATTCATTTTTCCATATATATAAATAATTAATAAGAACCATGCATAGAGAAAAGAATTTATAGGTGGAAAGAGATGTTGATAGCACAAGTTCAACAAACAAAAAGTGTCCACAAGACATTATTCTATATCTGGATATTTAAATCTTGCACAAGAATCGACAAGCTGTCCAAGAATAATACTAAATAGTTAAAAGAGGTGCTACATACTCCTCATTTTGGCTGTGAACAGCAACAGTAGGAAACAGCAAACCCTTCATGTCCTTGTACACTGCCCCAACTAGTGCTCCATTTTTACTGATATCAGCACAATGAGAACAGGTAATAATGAGAGGAGAAGTAATAGAAGAAGAGTTCACGAAGTAGAATTACCGATCACTCAGAGCAAAAGGTGTTTAATTTTAGCAATCCATAAATCAATGTGAGCCAACTTACTCACGTGAAAAAGAATTCCTGTGAAGTATAGTTGATACCAGCACCAACTGTATCATTGGTCGTGAAAGTTGGTCCAAATGCCTCCCCGGTTCCAGGTCCACGATAAAGATTGCCATCATCCCCATGATATCCATAACTGTTTGCTTCCCACCTGCCCAACCAATAAAAGTGGAAAGAAACAAATAATGAATCACAGTATTACTATCATTAACAAGTCATTGCAATTCAAAACTCGCACAAAGTGCGCAAGAACGTAAACCCACATTTCCAATCAAGCACTTGTAATAATTATACTTTCAAAAGAACATTTTTACCGTATAAGAACCCTGTCAGTGGAGCATTCTAAAATGGAATATTTGACTGCATTTATAATACACAAATAATTTCCCTTTTCTTTCTTTATACATTTTCTAATGAACCAAAAATATGCCAAAATGTAATCTTAGAAACCCAATTCATTAGCTTCCGTAAGTAGCAACTAAAAATCTCTCAAAAACCAAACAAAAAGCCCTAATTGCATTCCCTCACTGACTCTACATTACAATCAAATTGGTAAAGAAAGAAAAGAAAAGCCGTACCCAGGCTGTCTCCTCATCTTGAAAGCATGATTGGTAAAACCAATAGCAATCTGTCCTTTAGCACCAGCATTCTTTACATAAATCTCAAAATAATAAACAAGCCGTTTTTCCGGAGCCGGTCTATCGGCTTGAATAACACCAACATCATGACCATGAAGATTGACACTTGTGTATTTAACACTCAATTTATCAATGGAAACCACAAGAAACCCTCCAGAACTTTTCACTGTGTTTAACTCCGTCGGTTCAAGCTCTGTTTCTCCGCCAACTGGTGATGAGTACTGCCGTGCTACGTCTATGAAGTATGAGCCTGGATCTTGATTTCCGTACTTGGAACTCGAGTTGATGGCGGTGTTGTTGGTGGTTGCCGCGGTAGTGTTGGTGGTCATCGTTTGGAGTTAGGTTGATGGAACATGTGAGGGGTGGAATTTGAGTTTGTTACAAGAAACGAGAAATGCCTGACGAGAGAGAATTCGTTTTTACTATTATTATTTATTTTTTTATAAGAAAGAGAGAGAGAAGATTGTGAAGAGTCGAGAGTGGGTTGTTTAGACTTTAAAGCGAAGTTTGTAGACGTCTTTACGTCATCTTCTTTCTGGAGATAACGGAAGCCGTTACTATGCTACCTAATTTTGTTGATCTTCTTTTTTTCTTTTTCTTTTTCTTTTTATTATTATTATTATTACTATTATTATGTTAAAAAGAACAAAAGTGAATTTATAATTGATCTTTGTGACAAAGCAATATTTACTAGAACAAAGCTTTAGATTTTTTCTTATAGATTATAACTTTTAATTTATTTTAATATATTTTGTATAGTTTTATGGAGTGAATTATGAATTTGTTATAGCTTTATAGATTTAAAATTTAAAATCAACACCATCACTATAAAAATTTATTAAACTTTCTTAATGGATGGTATTAATGTAAAGATATGCATTTGATCATCTGGAAAAAAAAACTTACCTAAAAATATTTTTTTATCAAAAATAAAATAATACGACTTAGTTATCTTTTATGACTAATTTAAAAAGTTAAAGTTTTATAAGGTGCTTAACAATATTAGTTTGTCTTAGCAATCAAAAACTTTTACTTGAAAAAAAAAGCAAGATGAAAGATATCAATACAAAGCTTGGAAAGGACTCATTTTGATAGCGTAGTGAAAATTGGTATTATACCACAATTTAGGTAAAGATAATTAGTGATGTTACTTTTTAGAATTATACATCATCATACATCTTAAATAGGTATCCAAACATTAATATATTTTTTACTTTGAACATTAGTCAATGGTGGTATAAAAAACTAATAATTTAATCACTAACATTTTGAACAACTCCTTAAAAAATGAGTTGATAAAAACCTTATTTTTATCTATCATAATAGTTGTTGGTAACCCATAAGATTTGTAAATATAATCTATGAAAACTTGAGTTGCGTCCTAAGCTGTAAATGAATGTGATAGAGTTATGAAATGTCCATATTTGGTGACTTTTTTCAACTACCATTATGATTGTATCATTCTATTTTGTCTGAGGCAATCTTTCTATAAAACTCATAATAATATCTAGGCCGCCGCGATGTCGGGTGCGACAAAACTCATAATAATATATCTACATATTCCTTTTGAAATTAAAAGAGATTGTAGAAAAGTTATTCTCTTCATTTTAGATTGTTTGTAAACATCATAATCTATTACAATCATTTCAACCAGTTTCTTCATTAAAGACTAATGAAACATTTTCTTTATTTTTTTTGTAAAAGTTTTGAGTCCTTATATGACCTTTTATATATATATATATATATGACATAAGTAGCATCAATTAATATTTTCTTATATTCTTTTTTGTGTCAATTATTAGTCTATTTTTAAATTCTAGAACTCTTTTTGTATAAGTATAATTTGGCCAATTACTTGTTTTTATTATCTTCTCAACAATAATCTTTCGTATATAAGAATCATTTTCAAAAGTTTCATTAACCTTTTCATGCTATATTGGTATCAATATAGTGAATATTTTTAAATTAATATTGTTTACCTCATTTCTTTATATTTAGTTTTGAACCTTCTTCACCTCTAATCCTTATAGATAATGCATTTATTACAAAATTATCTTTGTGTTTTATATATAAAATCTGATACACAAGTCCTATTAGTTTAGTTTTTTTTTTTCTATATTGGAGTATGAATCTTTTGTTCTAAAAAAATATTTTAGACTTTTGTAATCTTTTTTAATTATGAATTAATCATGCTTCAAATAATGCCTCCATCTTCCAACTCTTATTAATATAGCCATATGCTCATTTATGTAAATTGATAATCCTAAATGTCTTGGACTTGAGACCTTGGTAAAGAAGATTAATTGCCTCCTTTCTTAGCTAAGGATTACACCTAATTCATCAGTATAATCATCACTTTCCAACATAAAAATACTATTGAAATTTGACAATGCTAGCATTGGTGTTGCGTATAAAATTTTTTTTAGTTAGTCAAAAGTTTTTTAAGCCATGTTATTCCAATTAAAAATATTCTTCTTCAATAGATCAGTTAATAATTTACTAATAATATTAAATTCCTTAACAAACCCAAGAAGCCCCTTAATTCCTTGATTGTATAAGTAACTAGCCAACTCTTGATAACTTCTATGTTTTTTAGATTAACTGCGACATCTTTAGCTGAAATAATATGCAATATATAGTCTATTTATTGTTCATAAAAAAAATTAATTGATTTGTAAAGAAATTATTTTTTCTCCATTTTCCAATACTGACTTAAGATGATTAGATATGTAGTTCTAGAGTATAATTATATATTAGTATGTCATTAAATAATACCAATACAAATCTTCTTAAGAAAGATTCTATCTTATTATTCATTAAACCTTAAGCTTACAGTGCCCACTATAAGTCTCAAAAGTTATCTTTTATATATCTTTATCATATATTTTGACTTGGTGATTTTTTAACCTCAAATCTATCTTAAAGATGAGTTAAGAGGCATCTGATCCATCCATTAAATCATCGATCAATATATTCAATTGTGTATACTCTACACATAACCTCAAATTATTGTCTTTCTTCTTAACCAATAATACTAGAGAAACAAATAGGTTGTAGTTGTGTTAATTATTTTCATTTTATAACATCTCTTTTACCAACTTATATATCTTGTTTTTTATGCATGAAAGAGCTTTTATATGGCTTGATATTGATTGGTTTAGCTTTTGGTATCAAGAGCATCTTGTGATCTATGCTCCTGAAAGATGGAGGATGTTTTGATTCTATAAACATAAATTGCTACTGTTCTAACAATGCCTTTACTTTTATTGCTACTGTTCTAACAATGCCTTTACTTTTGAATTATATACTCCTTTTCTTGGTACTAGAGAAGCTTTTATGGAAAATATTGCATTGCAAAACCATATAATAATTCTTTTAAACTTTTATGTGCCTTGGCTACTACTTATAATCTTGCTTCTTCCATAATTCATTTTAACTTAATCATTTTGCCATCTTTCTTGAATTGTAATTTCATTTTAATGAAATCAAATATAATTGGTGAGTAAATCATCAATCAATCTACCCTAAGCATCATATCACACATGTCGAGTTTTAATGTTCTCAAATCAATTTGGAGTTCATATCTTTGCATAGACCATGTGAACTTGGGATTATCAATATCATATCTCATTATACTTCCATTAGTATAAAGGTTTTTTTTAATGATTTCCTTGACTTCTTCAAGCATTTGTGCATCAATGAAACTATGTGTGCTACCACTATCAATCAAATTGATAATGTTCCTTTTTTTATAGCAACCCTTAATCTTGTTTATGGTATTTACATAACTATTTGTCGGTGCATTCAAGAAAAATCCATAATCTTTAATTTTTTTCATCCTTAACTGTCATTACATTACTGTCCTTTTCATCTACATTTATAAATTATGTATTTTTTTCCTCTACTCCTATCATATGCAACCCTCTTTTGTTATATTGATGCCTAATTGCATAATTCTCCCTAAATCTAAAACACACCCTAACCTTATTCTCTTTTCATGTAAGGTTTTAAGCTATTATTTTATATTATACGGTATCTCTTTTTGAATGGTTAAGAGGTTTAAAGTAGAAATTGCCTATTGGTTTACGTAAACCATATAAAAGATTGGTTCTTGGTATAAATATGTTATTCTTGACCAAAACATTATTTCTTCTTGCCATTTAACTTTATCAAAAGCTTGTATCAAACTTGTTTTTTTTTTTAAATATTAAGTATAGGGTTAATATCATCTTTAAGTCCACTTATAAAACTACTAATATAATATGATATTGATAGTGATACATTCAAGGCATTCATAAAAGATTTGAGTTCTTTAAATCTTTTAAACATACTCCTCTACTCCCTTATCTTGTATCAACATATTAAATTCTTCTACCATATTATCTTTAAGTCAAACTTTATGTAAATGGCTCTTATGAACTTTTATCGATTTTTTAAATCATCTCCACCTAGTAAGAAGCCTCATACCATAATTTGACCTTTCCTTCTAGATATAAAGAAGTTATCTTCATCCATTAATGCACTAAAGTAAAATGCATCAGGAAGAACTTCTTACATTTTCTTATCCAATTCCTTGTATTATCTTCATAAAAAGTAGGTAGTCACACAATCTTGTGGAAATTTTGGTTTCCTATTACTTCTCCATATTTGCAATCTCTATAATTAGAAATCACCTTATCAAGACTTGAGATGATTCCCTTTTCTTTATTTGCCACTTGATTGGCCATAAATGACTTTAATATGGTCATCAATACTTCCATTTGTAGGTTGGTTTATCTAGTTCTTTTGTTTTGTTTAAACCATTATTTCTGATTCTCAACTATGAAATCTTGAAGTTCTTGATGAATACTTTGTATTTCTTCATCAAGTCAAGTCTCTTTATGTATTCTTCTAAAGCCTCTAGTTTGTTATTTTCCACCATATTGCCTAACAACACATGTTTCACTATTGACCATGAATTGATGCTTTAATACTAATTTGTTACAGCTTCCATTAACAAAACAATGTAATCATTAAAGAAAGAGTATAGAATAAAAAAAAAAGTTAATAGAAACTGAATTTTATTACTTGATTTACATGAATTCTTCCCTTCTAACTTCTAACCACTTAACTATCAACTTGTTAACTAACTATTAACTTGTTACAATGATTGTTGTCGTTACCTTCATTTTTCTGGTAAAAAATTTACTACTAATATTCATCCAGTTATATATTTAACTAGTTGTCGCAAAAAAAAAAAAACCTCAGGAATAGACTATTTTCTAACAAAATCAATATTGAAAGATGAAATAAAAAATAACTAAAAAAACTTGTTTGCACCCGAGTTAAGTTATCAAACCAATAATTAGTGTTATACACCTCGTTGGGTTTGATTATTTTTTGGTAAAATTATTTTTTATATAAAATAAAGGATTATAAAAATAAAAACTAACAAAATTTTAGGACATTCATTTATGATAGCAATAATCCTATAGAATCCAAACCAAAACATATCACAAAAGCCCAATTAAAAATTATTTAATTTTAAAGAATAAAATTAAAAAAAAATCATGAAAAAACTCCATAAAACCCATATTAAAAAATTATTGAAGCAAGCACCATTAAGCCTCATTAAAACAAGTTGGGCATATGGGCCTCCTTGTCTGAGCCTATATGCATGACTCTATTTTAAAAAAATAATTAAAATGACAATAATAAAATATTTGACTTTTGAATTAGGCTTAGATATTTTCAGGTGATTCCAAAATCAGGTTTCTTATGAAAAAGCTATTGCGTTGCTTTTTGGATCTTTCAAAATCAAGTTTCGTGCTTGGATAATGCTATTTGAGTTAATTTTGTTATTTTTCCTAGATATTTTTAGATTTTATGTCTTAATTCATATTTCTATTTGTTTTTTAGAAAAGATAGAGTTATTATATTTAAAAGTCTTATAAACCTTTTGAAGAGACATCCACCATATATTTTATTTTCAAATAATAAAATTACAAAATTAGAGTCCATACTTGCATTTTTTTCACTTATTAAATTGCTTGTGCTTTATGCGTTTATTTATGTTGTCTTATTAGCTTTGTTATGTGTTTATTTATGTTGTCTTATTAGCTTTCTCTTATAACAGTAATCATCGTAGTATGATGTTTGGTTGATGATATATAAACAAAATAAAATATGAAAAATTATATTTTACCCTTAATGTATATTACTGTCAAATATATACATATAACTTTAGTTTATATTGATTTTTAAAATTAACAAAAACATAAAACCCTAGTTATAAAACCTATATCGACCTAGTGGATTGACTTAGAACCATAACAATCTAGGGGCTGAACCAATTCAGGTTTAAGAAAAACTAGAGGAAGGATTGACCTTTATTGACTCAATAAAAAACCTAAGCTAACCGTGACCTAGTCAACCTAATTAAATTCCAGGTCAAAAACCTATTTTTTTAAAAAAAAATGATCAAAAGAATATCATTTTGATTTAAAAAAAATTATAGTTGATATTCCCAACCCATAAGGTGAACCCTATTTCAAGTCGGGTTATAAAGTTATGATAATAATAATTTTTTAGCTTTATAAGTTTTTGTTAAATGAGTTTATTATTAATAGTTTTTTATATAAATATTTTATGAATAAAAAATTTAAAATATTATTTTTAAAGACATGTCTCCATGTGTATCTTTTGTTTTAAAATTATATAAATTCACTCTGAAAACCTTTAAAATAAATTTATTTTTATATTTTTATTCGTTAAATTAAATATATTTTTATTTTTATTTTATTTCAGTAACTCCATGTTACCTTAATGATTCCATTATGAAAATGCAAAGTCAACTCTATATTTTATTCAAGGTTGTTTACTAATTACTACTCAGGTATAGTATAGAAGTATCCTCACCTAACTATTTTTATCTTGATGTGCATTTATACTAACTTCTCTTCCTTTTTTGTTTGCCATTAATGTTTCCTGCAATTTCTTTTCTTTTTTTGGTAGGATTAAACGTCCGTCTAGGCCTTCCCTGTTGCTCCGCTCCCCCCTCCGCCTAGGACGTTGTCTGGGCCAAGAGCCATTGTTAGTTGCTGTTTTCATTTGGTTGTTTTTTGTTTTCTCGTTGTTGCTCTATTGTCGAGAAGAAAGAAGTCCCATGGAGAAAACCCTAATCTTGAAGAGCTCGAAAAGGCTTTCTTATTTATTCATTCCGGAACAGGAACTTCACTCATACTGAAAGATGGAAATCGACCTTGCTGCGTTCCTCGAGGAAGGAAGAGC
>NW_011500071.1:258357-268178 GCF_000495115.2 Populus euphratica
TCGAGGGAGGGAGAGCGGGATGAGTGCCAACTACTAATGCTAATGGAAGCTCCTTTATTGCTCCTGCAACTCTCGAACTATAGGAAGGAAAGCACCCACCCGGAGAACCGAAAATTATACATGTAATGAATGTTTGATTTTGGGTTATTTAACCAAGATTTCAATAGCCTCGACATAAAGCAATATAACCAGAAGTAGGGTTTCATGAAGTGATGAAGATAAACTAGTGATTAAAATAATTTTAAAATAAAAATAATATTCCCAAATCCAAGTAGTAGCCAATGGTCTATATGTGTAGTCTCTCTCTGCCAATCTAATAAATGGTAAAACTTTCGAGGAAGAAAAATCCTTAAGAAAACTCTAGTTTTGGATTTCCTAAATGTAAACTTGAGATGCTAAATGAAATTTGAGACATGTTCTTCATTCGGAATATTCTTCCATGGAAAATCCCCCGTCTTCAATCTCTCTGTTCAATTGCTCAACTTCTGCTTTGCTACAATGATGCTGGCAATAAGCTCCATTGCTTTCAAAAGCTTTCACAAGCTTGAAGAACAACTGCTTCATACCATTATCGCCTTTATGTTTCAGCATTTGATCTTTATAAATCAAGAGAATCCGGTGAGCTCTCTTTCGAAAATGCCCCAGCACAAAATAACGGTAATCACCTGGAGAAAACCTGAGCATGACAAGCATGGCCTCACAGGATGACATGAATACCTCATTGTTATATTTTGAGGATCTCTCTTTAGAAGAGCACACAAAACTAATAGACTCGTTCAGATAAGGCTTATCATTCAGAATCAAACGTTGGATGGAGAGAAGAACCCTTGATACATCAGATTGTTCCGGGTTCCATGATTGTTGTTTTCCTCCGAACCGAAACTTATACCATTGATTAAGATTCAAGAGGTTGAGAGAAACACTTCCATCTTGATGCAAACTAGGGCTTAAATCAAAGTCAGGAGCATGGTAAAAGATTTCAGGAGGCTTAGCTGGGTACTCAGGAGGGAAGAATATGTCAAAAAAGAACAATCCATAACAGTATGGAGTTCCTTCTAAACCAGCAATGCAAACCCTCATGAGATCAATTCTCGACTCGTAAGTTGTAACAAAAATCGAACTATGATCTGAAAAAACAGCCGCCAATGTTTCCCAGTCCTTTTTTATCTTTTTAGAAAAGCTGCTCCTGGGATTTGCATGCTCGCCAAATCTGGTGGCTGAAAGGATCCAGCTACAAAGTCTTTGTTTGTGCCTAAACTGATGGTCATGAGGAGGATATTGAAGCACCCTGAAGCTTTTGAATCTCTTGAAACTCCTGTCTACATCATCTTCTATCTCCTCAATTCCTTCAACATATGTTTCTTCATATTCTGTAGCATCCATGATAATTAGATCGAAGCAGCAGTAAATTAACACAGGCTTTTGGTGGGAATTAATTATAATTTGAGGGTTCCTTTATTTTTATTAACCGGAGGAGATCTAAAAGAAGCCTTCAGCGTTGTAGTGTTTGATGAAGAGTAAACAACTTCTAGTGATTGTATTCATCTTCGAATTAACTTCTACTATTAGATTTTATTGAGGAATCTGGCGTGATACAGGGTTTCGTCTTCTTTTTTTTTTAAAGTTTTTTTATTTAAAAATATATTAAAATAATATGTTTTATTTTTTTAACTTGTTTTTCATATCAATATATTAAAATTATATGTTTTATTTTTTTAACTTGTTTTTCATATTAATACATTAAAATTATATAAAAATACTAAAAAATAATTTTTAAAAAAATAATTTTAAAATATAAAAACTAACATGCGATTAATTTTAATCAACATAAAAAAATAAATCCAAATAAATGTCATTTTTTTTTAACATGTTTTGAAAACTCTTTAATTTTTTAACTTTAAATTATGTAAAAAAAAATTTAAATCATTTTAATTTACTAATTAAAAAATAAAAAAATTAATATTTTAATATATTTTTAAATAAAAAATATTTTAAAAAAATAATCTCTATAATATTTTCAAATAAATTTATAAATTGTTTTTATTTCATCATATAAGTATGTTTTTAAAAAAAATTATTTAAAAATTTATTAAAATAATATTTTTTTATATAGTGGGCTCTAGTGTCTGTGAATCAGGCCCACCTTCATTTATAGCCTTCTGGTTTGTTTTGGGCTTTAGATTTTCTTTAACCCAAAAACATGCGCAAAATGTAATTATAATACCCTGTTCGAAAGAAAAAGATAAAAAAGCAAGAAAGAGAAAGTCCAGGGCTCGTCGCAGCCACTAGGGTTCCTATCGGTGTAGCTGTAAGGATTTCCATTGGCTCCTCTTTCTGCAATCTCTTACGAAAACTAAAAAAAAAAACCAAAACCCTTTTGAGAGAGAGAGATGGCGATGATGGAGGAAGAACAAGAGGAGAAAGAAAGGCCAGTTATATTCAGAGATATAAGGCGGTATTATTGTGATTATTGCGGTATTTGCAGATCTAAGAAGTCTCTTATAACTTCTCACGTCCTCACTCATCACAAGGTTCGTCTTATAACATGACTTTCTGTTTCTTTCGTTATATGTTTGTGTTGGTTTAGTTAGTATTGTTGTTTATATTTTAATCTTTAATCGAATTAGGACCAAGATTGTGTCTGTGGTCAGTTTTATTACTGGTTAATTGTTCAGATTTTATTAATCATTATTCTGGGACTTTGTTCTTTTTTTATGATCCCGTGGTTCTTTTTCTTATATTTTATTTGGTATTAATTTACATGATCTTAAAGTTGCTTTGGAACCTAATTCTTTTGTGGGCTATTTAAGAACATGGCTACTTTGAAATTGCAGATTGGTTAAGTTGAATCGCAGCCTTACGATTGTTTTTTCTGTTGCTTAGGAGGAGATGGACGAGGAAAGTGTTGATGGGGATGAGGGAAAGGAGGGAGTCAAATCCAACACATGTGAGAAATGCGGTGCTAGTTTTAAAAAGCCTGCGTATTTGATTCAACACATGCAAAGTCATTCTCTTGAGGTATTTGACCATGATTTTTACCTTTATAGGTTGCTTGCACTCATGGTTTTGCTTTCAATTTGATTTATTTGTTCAAATGATTTTCTTTTTTTGATGCTGCTCAAAGTGGGTCATTTTGTAGCATTTGCACGAATTGAATAGTAAGTATTTTGCAGGAGTGCCATTTTAATATAGAAAAACATCTGAAAGTTAATGCGTGAGCATTGGATCCCACTCAGAGAACTCCAAAATGCGAGAGGCTTCAAGTTTGGACTTGAATGGACTAGTATCAGGCTGGGAGACCTCCTGAGAAGCTCCATCAAGCGAGCCTCAATCACGTGCCTGTTGAGTTTGAGGTTTGAAGGCTTTTGTTTGTGTCTATTGAGACTAGTTTTGGTGATCTAAGAAATTATTGCTTCTAATGTTTTTATTTCTTTTTTTGTTTTTCTGATTCTGATTCTGCAGAGGCCATTTAAGTGCTTGTTTGATGATTGCCATGCCAGCTATAGAAGGAAAGATCACTTAACTCGCCACCTTCTCCAGCATGAAGGGAAACTTTTCAGGTGTCAAATTGAGAATTGCAATCGTGAATTTGTTTACCCAAGCAACTTGAAAAGGCATATTAGAGAACTTCATGATGAGAGTTCTCCCTCCAGTAGTTTTGGAGGTGAGAAGCAGTATGCTTGCCAGGAGCCGGGATGTGGGAAGGCATTCAGATATCCATCAAAGCTGCGAAAGCACGAGGATTCTCATGGTAAGTTGCTTTATTTTCACTGATACACTAATATCACAGTTGATGTTTCTTGAAATGTGGAAGAGTTATTCAGGATTGGGAATTTCATCAATTTATCCTACATTCAATTTCTGATTATTATCTCTCTAATGCAGTGAGCCTGGACCACGTGGAGGCAATGTGTTTAGAACCAGGCTGTATGAAACATTTTTCAAATAAGGAATGCCTGAAGGCCCACATTCAGTCCAGCCACCAATACATTAACTGTGATATCTGTGGCACAAAACAGCTGAAAAAGAACATCAAGAGGCATCTCCGCACCCATGAACCAGCCAGTGATTCAATAGAGAGAATCAAATGCCATTTCAAGGGTTGTCAGCACACATTCTCTACTGTAAGATGTCACTAATGTTATATGATCCACTTTTCTATTTTTTATAGTATTTAATTCTGATTAGTGAGCCATTATCTGCTTACCTGGAATCTTTTTTTTTTTTAATTTGGTTTTTCCTATTTGTGTGCAGAAAACAAATCTTAATCAGCATGTGAAGGCAGTGCACCTTGAACACAGGCCTTTTTTGTGTGGATTTCCAGGTTGTGACATGAGATTCGCGTACAAACATGTGAGAGATAACCATGAAAAGTCTGGTTTGCATGTCTATACTCCTGTAAGTTCTATGTGCAGGTCTTTCAAACACATTTTGCTCATAAACGTGGAAATCTGTATTGCTAACATGTCTAGAAAATGAATTGGCATTCTGAATTGGATTACTTTTGGATCAGGGTGATTTTGTGGAGTCTGATCGGCAGTTCAGATCTAAGCCAAGAGGTGGGAGGAAGAGGAAATTCCCAACTGTTGAGATGTTGATACGCAAGAGAGTAACTCCACCAACTAAATTGGATGAGTGCCACCCATTGTTGCATGAAATTGAGAGAGAGGACCAGTAATGACTGCCCTACCGACCTGGATGTACTTGCATTCCCTGTTCATATGGAAGTTGTAATGTCTTAGGCATATTATGTTGTTATCATCTTTAGGATATTGGAGGCATCAATAGCATGGAAGGCGTTATGAATGGTAATATTGTGTGGTAATAAATATGTCAATTGCAGCTCTTTGGCCTCGGTTCTTCCTTTTCGAAAGGCGTCTATATTATCTTTCTAAGTTGAGATCGTGATTCTGTATAGTTTCAGAACCCGTTTGGAATTGAGTCTTGCCTCTTTTTTTTTTTTAGTGTTTTGTTATTATTATTTTGATTTGCTGAAATGAAAAATAAATTTTAAAAAATAAAAAGATTTTATTGTGAGGCAAATTGATTTGTTTGATGCGGCCCCTTTTTTACAATTTAATACATAAAAGGTTATATCCTCTTACCGTCCATCCCAAGCAGCAAGAAGTGATTCTGATTAACTTCTAGTGAAAAACATGGAAAAATAAATCACATCTTCTTTTTAATTTAGGGCTCGATAAGCATAAGCCTTTTCTAGCAGTCCTTGCAGAACACCTGCTACCGTGGCCTGAAACGCGCCTTCACAGCTCATTACAGGAAGCTTGTTACTTGGCTTGAAATGCACCTTCATCGAGGAACGTGCTGCTTTATAAAAGACCCGTAAAGGAGCCCAGACAACGTGCTACTTTATAAACGACCAGGGTAAAGGAGCCCAAACAGTAAGATTGCTTCTAGCACTATTTATGGCTTTAAAGTATCTTTCTTTGTATATGATACCGTCCATTTTATGTCCGAAACTACAGAACAAAAGAAGCGGATACGATCAGAGTCAAGTAAGAGGGTTTCTTTCCCTTCATGTGCAGCTTCTTTTCTAAAACATTTGACATCTGTCTTATTTGTCACCTCTTTTACCCTTTGAACAGCAACCGGAAATAGGCATTCAAGCAGGTCAGCTGGTCAACTCACTTCTTTGTCTGGTATGGCCATGGGAGTATTGAAATTTTTTAATTTATGGGTGCATTGAGTTGCCCTCAGGGGCATCAAAGCTGGACAGAGTTGCAGTGTATGTTTGTTTGTAAGGGGAGTTTTCTTTGTAACTTTACATGTTTGTTTGTAAATAAGCTAGAAGGGCTTAACGGTATAGCATGCAAGATTTGTGTATAGCATAAATATATAAATTTGTATATTTTTGTTGTTGTTGAAGTTAATAAAATTGTAAATTTTTTCTATATATTGTGTTAATTTTCTACCTCTTGACTTGTGTGGTTTTGCTTGCCTACAACTTGTGAGAGTGGGAAGAACTTATTGGATGTGGGAGACACTAAGTCATAAGCAAACACAAGTATAAAGAGTGAGAAAAGATCAAGTCCCGTCATATATAGCTGAAAAATCTTGATTAAAAATTGACCTTGTGACACAGAGTGTCTTTCAGTTGTTAAACCCTATGACAACATCTATTACAACACAGTTTAACATTTTAGCAACATTTATGACATTAACTCAAAGGTTAAGTTGTACTCACTCTATTGTCATTTATCATAGCAACATACACTAGTTGCTGATAAAAGTTAAAATATATGCAAGTAAAGAATGAATTTTTTATAATTGTCTTAAAAGATGTCATCGAAAGCATGTTTGTTATAGCAGCCCTTTGAAATGCATTACAAGGCAATTATATTAGAGGGAAATAAGTTGACCATGTAAAGAGTTGAAAAAACTTACATGGCCTAGAAGGAGCAAAGATTGTTGAGAATAATAATTTGAGTACTTTTTTTAAAAAAAAAATCCTTAGCCAAATTTCTTGGAAAATAGCATAAGATATAAATTTGTTCTGAGAATAATATAATTTAAGCAAAGACATGAATGGTAATTGCATCTTTAACTTAAGAAAATGAATAACAATCATGTCTTTAAATTGGAAAGATTAATATTATTCATGTATTTAATCAAACTTTAAAATTATTCCAAACCCAAACTCTAAACTATCTTAACCCTGAATTAACCCAAAACTCAAACCCTAATCACAAATTAACCCCAAATCCTAAACTACCATAACCATAAATTAATCTTAAATACAAATTTCAAAACCCAAACTCTTAAATCTATACCCCAAACCCATAATCTTTAACTTTAAAACCTCAAATTATTAAATCCAAACCTAAAATTAAAATTCATAATCCCTAACCCTAAATACAAACATATAATATCTTAACACTACTAACACTAAATTGAAACTCTAAAAACATAAATAATCCTAAAAACACAAAGAATTAAAAAATAGGTGGGATATTGTTAGATTTAAAAAAGCACAAAAGATAACATTAAAATTTCTTTACATTGATGTAATATGTTAGATTTTTTTTATTATAACATTAATAGTTCTTTGCAATAATTTAACATAAATGTCAGCACATTCATTAACTTGTAAATATGTACTTTTTAATTATAAACAACCTTGTCGATGATCACATGTTTATATGTACTTTTTAATTATAAACAACCTTGATCACATGTTCACTTGTAAATTTATGATTTTAAATTCTATTTACTTGTCCATAATAAACATGAATGTTCATAAATATAGAAAACAACATTAAAATATCAACATTACAAGTAAAATATGATTATTTACAAGTTTAATAAAATGCACAAATAAAAAAACACAAAATACATAACTGAAAAAATAACACAAACATAATTATACTCTTTGTATGCATCTCAGTCTATATATGTCTATGATGACATGAATGGTATGGCTTCCTAATATCCAAATCATCTTATCCTCCGACACAACATTTAGATGTAATGCCTCTTTAAACATCTGAAGTGTTGTGCGATATGAGTCAAACCAATGAAATACAAATAGCGAGTAAGTGCATTATCTTTAATTTTATGAAGATTAGCAAGGGTCTTTTGATTATCCTATTTTATTTTGTCAGTCTAATTTTCAACAAATACAATTATTAATCCATAAATAAAACACAATTAGCATCATATATTAACTTAAAAATGTTAATATTACTTGCAACATTTTGAATATGTTATGCATGTGGCTCATATTCCATGTTATTGCATCGAGGAATCAGGTTAGTGTGGTAATATATCACGTTATATAACAATATCACTCTATCTATTCATCATTTACAATAATATGTTACACCTCCACAAAGATCTCATATTTATATGCATCATACTGTGCTATATAATGGAGATAATGGGTTATTTAATTATAATCAATGTCGCTACACGGCGTCGGGCGACGGCTCTACTCCTTTTTTTGTTTGTTTTTTAAAAAAAAACAAAAGGAATTTAATTTTTATTTGATTGGGGGACATAACGATTTTATTTGGAGTCGCCATCTAGTAATTTGAGGGAACTAGAAATCCAAAATTAGACACTGGTCCCAGAGATTCGGATACTGGGTTAGTTATGATTAAGGGAAGGTAGACACCACCCTTAAAACATCATTTCGGAGAAAGGTTACCTTTACTTGTGTGCTTTTCTTATTTTGATTCAAATGCTATTATATTTTGAGCTTATTTGTAAATTTTTAACATATTTAACGTCGGTCCCTAAAAATAGGAGACGCGTTAAAAATGACATCAGTCCCTAAAATTAGGAGGCTCTGTCTAAAATATCGACGTTTATCCCTAAAAAGGAGAGTTACGTCTGATTTACCAAAATAAATAATAATGAACATAATCCATATTTAGTATTTAAATTTTTGACATCGGTCCTTTTCTATAAATAAAAGAGACGTGTCGACAAAATTTATTTTATAAAATAAAAATTATTTTGATATCATTCACAAATAGCTATATCAATTCTTGAAAATTGGGTTTTTGACCCATGAACAGTGATATGATAAAATGGGTGTTAAACCCGCGTTGTTATTTATTTTGGTTTTTCTTTTGTTTTTTTTTTCACATGCAAAAATTTACAAGTATTTATATATAAAAATATCAAAAAATACCATAAAATATCATAAAAAAATTACCTGAGTACCCCTGTATAGGCAAAAGACTGAAATACCCTCGGATTTATCGAAAATTTACGAAAATGCCACTGGACCCGCTGTTACTATTCACGCGCGGTTACTGTTCACGCGCGAAATTGTCCGGCGAGTTTCCGGCAAAAGATAGTCGATTCTGGTAGATATCAGGACGAGGATTCTGATGGTGGTGGTCTCGTTGGCCGTTGATGGCTGAGGAGGGAGAATCGACGACTTGAAGGTCGATTGGTCGATGTTGGTCGCGGCCTTTTTCCGGAAAAATTAGCCGGTGAAAAAGTGTGAAACAGCCGGGGTTTTGCTCAGGGGGAGGCGATGCACGTTTCTGTGGTGGTTGCACGGCTTTAGACGGCCGGATATGGGAGATCCGCGGAGAGAGAGAGAATCGCCGGCGAGAGGAGAGAGAAGCTCTGGGTTGTGATCCGGTGTGGACGCGTGTATAGTGCACTCCTGCGTCTGAAGGCTGTGAACCGATGGATCTCGGATGAACAGATCCTGCGGCTGTGATTTGTTTGATCTCCAAGTTGATCGGACGGTCAGGATTGAATGGTCTGCGATCTGGTGTGGCGCGGTGTACCGAGTGATCGGTATACCTGCTGACGTGGCGCAACCAGATCGAAGGGAAGATTATTTGAACGGCGGAGATTGATTTGGGTTTTAATCTGGTGTGGTAAAGCCTATTATATCCTAATAAATCAAAGGCTCAGATCTAAACACTATTAGATCTAACGGTTGGGATATTTTTAGTATTTTTTAATTTATTAAAAAAAGTTTAATATAAGAAAAATGAATAGTACTTAAATAGTAACCCCAAATAGTAATACGTGAATCTGAGAATTGAGAATGCAGAATCAATTTTTTAATCTTTTCTCCCCCTGCTGTCTTGAATTGATTGGCTATTTATAGCTAATCAATTCACACAACAATTCACGGATGAATTGTTAGCAATTCACGGATTGTTAAAATTTTCAAACTTCCACCGATTACTATTTGTCTTATTATATATAATAATATTAAATAATAATATAATAATACTAAATAATAATAATAATATTTATTTATAGGGGTAAAAATTAAAAATTCAAATCAGTATTATAAAAAGTTTTTCATCCGCTAAAAATTAATTTTAAAT
>NW_011500071.1:268541-303073 GCF_000495115.2 Populus euphratica
GGTTTTGATCGAAAATGACAGTTTTGACCCGAAACAGCCCGAAACTCATTTTTCATCCCGGTCGACATTGTTTAACCCGTATTGACCTGGTGGACTCGGTTTTGACAGAAAATGACGGTTGACTCGAGAAAATATATTTTAAACTCTTTTTTTTCTTTTTTTATTTATTATATTTTTTTGTCATGAATAATAAGATAAAATAACATTCCTAAAAAAATTTAGTGAATCCAAAATTGGGTTACAACAATCAATATACTTATCTTATCGAGTAATGGCATACAGCATGTCACGAATATTTTTATCATCTGAGATATGTTGTCGCCATCATAATTATCGCATCATATAATTCGAGTAATGCAACTCTATAATTTCAAAAAATATAAATGGGACCATTGTTATCCATAAGTCACTGTCATATAAGCATATAGGAGCAGTAGCTTAAAGGTCATCCTTCAAGTACAAATCTCATATAACCTATAATACCATCAATAATGTAATTAACTATAGATATATTTTATGTAAGAAATAATTAAACTGATAATTATTAATAATAAACTAACAATGAAAATATCTAATTAGGATTTAAATCAAAGCCATTAGAAAAAGTAAAAGATCTTAGAAAACTTAACTAAATAGTCAATAGAAAACAATATATCATAAAAATAAGTATACAACCGTATAGAGTTTCTTCTAAGCCCACAATACAAGCTCTCATGATATTATACTTGATTTGTAAGTTGTAACAAGAATAAAACTTGGTAGATTAGCCTCCTATAATTTCCATTTTTTTTTTTATCTTTGTATACATAGATCCAACATATCCTTTTCTGATTATATATTTGAAGTGATGGTCAAAAGAAGGATACTAAAATCCTCTTTTTTGAATTGCTTCAACCTATTGTCCACTTCATCTTCTATTTTTTCAATTATTGAAAATGATTTTCTCATTATTCCATATCATCCATGACAATAAAGTTGATCAAACCATTAAAAGATAAAAATAAAAAAAATTATGGTATTTAGGTTTCAAAGAATTGAATATTTTGGGAGTTAGTTTTTGTTAGGGTTTGATAAGTTTTGAAAGATAAATAATGCATATAGAAGGGAAAGGGTTTGTTATTTTGATATAGTTAAACTTGTATGTTTTTTAATTATACTTATTCAAAAAACTCGAATAAGATTATAGTAGAGATACAAAATATATGTGCATACATATAATGCGTTTAGGTTTATATCCAAAATATTATATGTTTTTTTTTTTTTATCTTAGAAAGAGAGGAAAATACAGGTAAGAAGTTATCATAAAAAAAAAACTAATTACACACAAATAGAAATAACCTAGCATACCTAAAAAAAGTTAAATTTTCAATGATCCTAACTTATTTAATTATTATATAATATAATTTATTTAATGGGGAGGACTATTGTTGAGACGATCAACAAAAATTATATATTGTATTTTTTGTCATTTTTAGATTCATATTATATACTGACTCTCAATTATAGTTTAGCAATAATATAGATTATCTAAAATAGATTAATAAAACTAGAAACAAAGTCACATCTTTTTGTCCAAAAAAAATTATCATAAAAAAAAACATTCTCCTCCCTTGTTACATATATTTTTTGTCCAAAAAACATTCTCCTCCCTTGTTACATATATCAAAGCTTAGAAAAAAAAAAGATTTTTAAGATATCAAAACATGAAATCTAATTTTTCAATCATTTAAAGTTACCAAAATTTATTATGGTAGATAATATATTAGCTATCCAGGTAATCTACATGTCATCTATCCCGTAAAAGAAAAACATATTAGCATGTTTAGGAATTTTTCTAAATAATCAAGTGTATCGGCGTGACTAACCAAACATGTCTTGTTTGTTTTTTAAAAATTAGACACATGAACCTCACTTTACAAACTATTATAGGCTTGCCTCTGCTAGCTCTTTTCTTTTCTTTTTTCAAATATGCTAAAATAAAATTGTCTTCACTAGCTCTTTTCTTTTCTTTTTTTTTCTTTCAAATATGCTAAAATAAAATTGTCTTCAAATGAAATAATCATAATTGTATTTAAAAAAAATATATAAGATAAAACCATTATTTTCAAATATATCATAGGCTTTTAATGTTAATGCTAATTATTACTTAATGAATATTTATATATAAACCTCATATGCATAATTGTTTTTTAAAATATTTTTTATAAATATTCAATGAGAATAAAATATTTATTTTTTATTATGAAGTTTATATACATTTTTCTCAAATTAATTATTCCTTTATTTTCACATGCAATATATAAAATTATCAAAGTATAACTTTTTTTATTTTTTATTAAAACTTGCTTTTGAAATCATGATAATTTCTAATAAAAAAATATACTATAAATAAAAAATATATGTTTTTGTATAAAAAAATATATAAACAAAAAACTTTGTTTTAGCTTGAGGACTTTTGACTAAAAATCATAAGAAAAACATTTTTATCTGATATAATTGTGTCTAGATAGTTTCTTGATTTTTTTTCATGTTAAAGAATTTTTATTTATTATTATGTTATGAAAACAATTTGGTATTTATGTATGTGATGGATTTATTACGAGTTTGTTTAAATTTGTATTTAATTAATAAGCTATTATAATTCTAATATTTTCAATAAAATAATAAACCACGTATTAGAATGCCTGTAGAATTAACACCCCCCCGCCACCCAACTTTGAAAATTCCATTCCTTTAATTGAATTCAAATAAACATTGAAAATTATTTTTCAAAAATACCTATTTTCTTTTATTCTAAAAACGATACAAAGTAACTTCTCATTCTTAACCCCCCACTTTCACATCTCTTCTTCTAACATAACTTCTTCAACTAGAGCTTTGGCCCAAGAGAATATATATATATATATATATATGTTAATCAGTTATTTTTTATTTAATAATGTGATTTGAGTTGACTTGATATTTATTTAATGTAATTTTTTTTAGTAAAGTGTTAGAATTTTTAATTGGAATATTTCTAGAATTTTGTTTCTCAACATTTCAATGAAAAAATAATTTGATCGAAAACTTTTTTGTTAATAAATATATATTTATGAATTTTTCCAACAAGTTTTTTTTAAAGAATTAATAGAGATAAGTCTATCTATATTTTCTTACACAAAGAAATAATTTATAAATTAAGGGCAAAATAGTCAAGCTTTCTAATTTAATTCATTTCCATAGGTATTCCAAATAATGTAACTGAATTTAATTAAATAGTTTAATATTTTATTCAAATCATAAGAATTGTAATAGAATATCAATTTAAATTTGTTTATAAATTGAATTCAATTTCACATATAATTTGTTTTGAAATAAGGTATGAAGAAAGCAATAGTATTAAAGAATGTGGGGTTTGAAGAGGAGAGGGAAAAGAAAAGATAGGTTTTTCTTTTTCTTTTAGAGATAGATATAAAGTTATTTTATAGGGTTTTTGAAAGGACAAAAAGAATGAGTATTTTTTAAATATCATTTCAATGTTAATTTGAAAAGAAATTACCATAGCCCATTTGATTTGCTTTTGCATATTTTTATGAATTTAATTTAATTTGGAATTCAAATCAATACTTTCAAAATAATTACAAACACAAAAAATGATTTAACTTAAATTTTGAATTCAATTCACAAGTTTCAAATAGGTTGTATATAAATTAAGTAAAAATAGCTTATGCTCATTAACCTTTTTTTCATAAAATCTTTTATAAATGGATAAATATTGTTTATTGACTATAATTAAAACTCACATGGTGGGGGGAATTCAATAGGGTGTTCAAAAAACCTCATTAGTTTATAATATTTATATTATGTGATTTTATTTGAGTTAAGAAAAGTTAATTCATGAAAAATTAGATAATATAAATATCACAAACAGGTAAAAAAACCCTTAAAAATAAATATTACATATCAAGTGGTTAATTTAAATTTTTAAAACTCGTCAACCTGATCCAAATTGTATGTCCTTATATGTTTTGTTATTTTTTTGCAATTAATTATTCTATTTTATTCAATTGCTTTGATATATTATGACTAAATTGTTAGATAAAGCTTATAACAAATTTTAGACTAATTTATTTAGTTCAAATATTAGTTCTAATTAAGTTTTGATCTATGAAAATTAATAATATAAATCCAACCTGTAAAAACTATAATGTATATTTATAATATTATAAAAAAATTTATTTCAAGTTTAGAAATATTAAATAAATAAAATATCAAAAAATTAAATGGGATATAATTACACTCACATACCCGATCCAGAATACCATGAACCCTGTAATGCAGCCAGTAACTTCAAGTCCAGAAGTTTATTTTTTTTCACTCAAACCAGCCACTAGTTCCTCCAACAAAGAACTGAAGAAGATGGCCTGCATAATATCTTCTACTGCAGCTCTTTCAACTCGGTCACTTCTCTCCACGGACTCGATCCCAACTCAGTCATCTCGCTCAATCAAACCCAATTCAATCTCATGGGTCTCTTCGTTTCCCACTATAAACATCTCAATCAACAACAACCCACCCTCACTCAACAAGGTATGCACTTCCTTCTTCAATATCTCGTTACCCGCTGTTTGTTTTCTGAGAAAGTCTTTGAAAAGGGAAACAATTTTGAATAACATGTTGATTCTCACGTTTTTCTGCTTTTCTGTGGTTTGGGTATTTTTTAGAGATGTTTTTGTAGTGGGTGGAGCTAGTTATAGTTATAGAGAGATGGTTAAGTTTTTTTTTTTCAATTCTTTCGATTTGGGGTGTTATTTATATTTTCTCAATGAGTGGCAACGTTTGAAGAAGAAAGAAAATGAGATTTCAATGTGATATGCATGAGTTGCTGATGCAAAATCTGCACTATTTTAGTGAAAACTGAGGACGAAGGGAAATGGAAAAGGTCTTAACTTTATGATTTTAGTGGCCCCAAGTCCCAATTTTTATGTTTTGATATAGTTGTAGGAGCAGGTCTATTCCATCAGAAATCATTTGATTTTATAGAAAATTAGATTGGTTGTGTTCTATTCTTACACAACTTTCGGTAGTAGAAGATGATGGAACACGCTAGTTTCTCAATGAATTCTTACGGCAGAAAAATTGTTAGAAAACAGTTATTACTTGCTTGTATCTTCTCACTATGAGCACGGTAGCTGAACCAGGAATGCTCCTGATCCTAAAGGACATGCCTGTTGCAGTATAATGTCGCTACCCTCGTTTGTGTAATCATCTTGTTCATTTTTTCTTTATCAAACTATGGCTACTGCTTTATATTAAAAAAAAAAAAACACACACACACACACCAAAAACAAGAGAAAAAAGCAGGGCACTTACTTCTCCATGTTGATGCATTATACATTGATGCCTGTCCTAGTATGGTGAAGGAAAAAGAATATTTTAGTAGTTTTTGTTCGTAATATGTTTTCATTTATAGTTCTATTGTTTCGTAGCTATTCTGGTCATGGCTTAGATGTGATTTGCAGACACCATGGAGAAAATGCTACAGATTAATATTATCAATCGACATTGATCTTCCTCTTTTCTGTTTTTGCGAATGAAATTTTGATTCATTGATTCACCTCTGAATTTCTCCACAAATCATTAAAATATGGTTTTTGTATTAATGCATCTACCTTTGATCACCATAAATAGAATTCAATGCTATTTATGATCTTCCCTGGAACTGTATTTTGCATCCTAACAGTCAACAGAAGAGTTACACAAATTTTAGGTTTACTGTCATGTGTGATAGTTTTTTGTGGTAATTATTATTGTTGGTCGTGCATTAATTTTATGGAATCCTCTGAATTGCTTGAACCTAGAGGTTCCCAGTCATCTTTAGAGCAGAAATTAGTGTCGTTTCAGATGACCTTTCAAGGAAGAAACTTTCTCTGATATTTGTTACTGAAATCTGCAGAATTCTTTCATTCAAGCTGCGTGGACCAGAAGATCTCGAGGTGAACTTGAGAAGAAACCTAACAAAAAATCTTGGAAACAGAGGACAGAAATGTATATGAAGCCATTCTTACTAAATGTTTTCTTTTCAAGGAAATTTATTCAGGCAAAAGTGATGCACCGAGGAACAAGTAAAGTGATATCAGTTGCAACTACAAATGCCAAGGATCTTAGACACAGTTTACCATCACTCACAGATCACAATGCCTGTAGAATTGTAGGGAAGCTTATTGCTGAGAGATCCAAGGACGCCGATGTGTATGCAATGTCATATGAAACTCGAAAGGATGAGCGGATTGAAGGTAAACTTGGAATTGTTATTGATACCATTAAGGAGAATGGGATCATATTTGTTTGAGCATATTATTACTTGCAGGTTTTGTTGTTGTAAATGACGTTGGAATTTAGGTTTTGTTGTTGTAAATGACATTGGAATCTAACAATGATCTTTTTTCTAACATGTCTAATGGAAGATTTCCCATGGAATTCTCTGGTCTTCTCTGCTTTAGCATGCTTGCTTCATTGATGTCCAGTTAAGGAATTTTAGCTTTGTGCAATTGAATTTTCGGATGTTACAAACCAAATCATTTCTTGGCTTAGAGTGTGTATTGTATTATGATAATTTTTGTGGTTGTGATTTGAAAAATATCATCTTATAAAAAACAGTATTTTATAAAAAATATTTTTTTATTAAGGTTGGCCTGGTATTTATTATATATATTTGGTTAAAATTATGCTTGAAATTAAAGTTGAATAAAAAATATTTTAATATGTTTGATTAAATATGTTTTTCAAATTGATGTTATAAAATAATAAAAAAAGATATATATTAATATTAATGGTTTCAAAAAAAAATATATATTAATATTAATGGTTTTTAATTTAAATATTATAGATTTAACTATTATTATTATATTATTAAATAAATAATATTTTATATCAAATATTTTTTATTGTTCTATTAATTTATTTTTAATTTCATTATATACAAAATTTATCCAATAAGGATTATAGTTTTCATGGTTTTTTTTAATGTGTAATAAAACAGGTAAAATATTATTAGAAATAAAATTAGATGTAATAAAATAGGTAAAATATTATTAGAAATAAAATTAGGATTGCGATTAAATTTTATAAATAATATGTCATTATGTGATTATTTTTTTTTAATTTATATAGTATTATTGAATAGTATTAAATATTAATTTGTTTAATAAAATATAATTTTAAAAAATAATTTTTTTAATTGATTCTACACTAACGCTGATTCTTTTAAAGTGAACATTGCCTAGGGAATTCTCTCGGCACCATGCACTACACATGAATAATTTTATTTTTTTTAGTGATTGAAGTGAATATTGTTTTTATTTTTAAGTGAATAATATCGAGTGAATTAAGTTACACGGGAAAAGCAGTAACTTGCAGTCAAAATGTAAATTATAGTGGATCCTACATGTAATAAATAAATGTTTTTTATTTTACTAAACGTTTACTTCAAAAACAGTAGTAACCACGTAAATAAACACTCTCTCATACACTTTTGGCTTCCTTAAAGTTGTGGGAATGATTGCACCTTGTGACGTGTTTACTATTTAACAGAAACACTTGATCTAAGCAATTATCTATGGCTGAATATTGGTGTTTTAACTTGTAGTCTCTGCATCTTGAACGCATGATATTTGAAGCTTTCCCTTCCATAGACGTGTTACTTTTCCATCCAAAGCTAGCTCAGTATTTTCTTTTTGAAAACGCAGATGCACAAGTTTGCTACTATTTTAGAAGTCTGCTAGCTTACTTTACTTTATTCATCCATGATAGTCTGCTAGTTTTCCATGTTTCATCAGCCTCTTCTATGTCGCTTCTTGCTCTGCAGCATTAAATCCTTCATACATTTTAATGAATGGAGAATGATGCATGATGATGAAGTTACTACCTGGTGTGGAACTGTTCAATGGAAAGAATTAGTCGATCTCATACATATATAAGCGGCAAATTTCATGCTGTTGTTTTTCTTACTCATTCACCTCCGCAGCTTCCTGTTTCATGTTTCTCATTAGTGAGGCCTTTTCTCTTTTTTTAATTGGAGCCTATTAGCCAATTCAGAAATTCAAGTTTTACGTCCTGAAGAAGAATATGTTTGGGTTTTATTAGCTTAATGTAATCTCCAAAATCAACACTTATTTTAGGATTTTTATTTTTATAATTATTAGGTAACAACTTCATTTGTTTCCATTAATTTTAAAAAATTCTAAACAAAACTGGAAAAAAAAAAGTATTCCAATCTAAATAGAAAAAAAAATTAACAATGAAAATATAGAAAATTCTGAATAATAACTCTAAACCTTATAGAAAATAGAATTTTAGCATCTTTAGAGCCTTCTAGTAAAATTTTAATTTTATCCAACAATCAAAACAAAAATTATATTAATTAACATAAGTGTGTGTATCTATATAACCCTATTACCTCATCTACTTGAAGAATTTAATAAAGAAAAAATTAGAAGTTGTTTAAAAATAAATTAATAGTTAATGTATTTTAAAAACAGAAAAGGAAAAATTAGATTTTTTTTAATACATCATTTCACTATCCCAAAAAAAAATTATTTTTTAAATTTTTCTAATTTTCACTGGGTTTGAAAATTACATTTAAAGGTCTACACAATTTTCCTTTACAATGAACACTATAATTTTTTTTCACAAGTACTTTTTAAAAAAATTAAAAGTTAAGATGATTCTTCTTATATTTTTATATCTAGTTAGTGTCATAAAGTTTATTTTTATCTTAATTATAATGTGAGATTTGTTTTATATAGGTTATAATCTTTATATTTTATGAAACAATAGCTGTAATCTTGATGTTTTTTTATTTATTTCTTGAATGAAAAAATTGTCTTAATTGTTAGTACGATGAACATGTTTTTTTAAAAAAACTTAAAATAAATTAAAAATAATATTTTTTTTTATGACTACAATTGTTAACAGCAAAGTCAATCCAACATTCTTTTTAGGGTATTGCAAATGTCTGATGGGGTGTGATCAAAATTATATTTTTATGTTTTTATATTTTAAAAAAATTATTTTTTTATTTTTTTATATGCTTCAACTTAATTTTTTTTTGATTGATTTATATCAAAAATAATTTTTTTTAAATAGATAGATTTATATCAAAAATAAATTTTTTTAAATAAAAAATATTTTAATAATTTTCTAAATATAAAATATTTTAAAAAAACTAATATTATATTTCTAAATGAACTTTAAATCAACCCATACAACTATTTTACATGAATCATATTAAAAATTTATACTATAATTTGTAATTTTATTTTTCAAACCACGTCTACAAAAATTACTAAAGTCAATCACACACTTACTGTAAAGAAATGTAAATATGGTTAACATTTCTTTTTCATTATGTATTACAATCAATTATAGAACAAATAATAATGCACTGGCATACTTTTTTACGAGATGTCACGTCATCGTAAAGATTTTTTCATGTCAAGTAGTCACGTATGTGTCAGCTTATATTAAGCTCCATCACATATTTCCCTACCACACTAACGTAAAGCACCATGAAGAATTATGCATCTATTAATAAATAAATAAATTAACATTAACATTATTTGTTTAATAAATAATTAACTTTTTTTTAATTCTTCATTTAATATTTTATCATAAAATTAGATTTAATATTTTTTTTTCAAATTCTTCATTTAATATTTTATTAATTACAATTAGAATTCATAATTTTTATTTTTTTTACCTCTAAGATTATATCGTTGTCGTGACTTAAATTATAGGTTTGACGGATAAACTGAAATTGTTTTCTTAGTTATTTTTAAATTATTTTTTGATAATCTTATTTTTTATTGGGTTGGTTGAGAATTGTTCTTTATAGTTTTTTATTTTTTTAATAAGGTTATCTTGGATTCATAACTCGGGTCACGAATTTGACTTGGGTTGACTCTAATCATTTTTTTAATTTCGTAGTTATGTTGGTTGACTCTAATCATTTTTTTAATTTCGTGTTTCAACATTAATTTGATTGAGAATTGAGTTTTATGGTCTATTTTGATTTTTTATTTCCAAAGACTTATCCTGATCTCATGATCCAAATCTCAGATTTGACAGGTTAATCTAGATTAACTTGGGATTTTTTTTCTAATTGATTTATTTTTTTTATTTTTATAATTCAATATTCGGTACATTGTGAATTAGACTTCATAATTTATTTTAATTTATTTTCTGTAAAATTATCGTAGTCTCATAACTATAGTTACAGATTTAACAGATTAAATAAGGTTGACACAAGTTAATATAATATGTTGTGTATCTTAATATTTAAAAAATAAAGATATCAATTTTTTCTAGTTAAACTACGTGTTTATCGATCATCGATTTTTTGTAGACTTGTCAAGTTAGTTGTGTCACATTAGATCAACCCCATAAAATTTAATATTTTTTTTGTCTTTTTTATTTTTTATTTCATCCTTTAAAATTGAATTGATTAAAAATTAGGTTTCGTGATTTTTTTTATGAGATTATATCTATCTCATGACCTGAATTGTAGGTTTGATAAGTTACTATGAGTTAACTTGAGTAGTTTTTTTATTTTTTTTATTTCATTTTTTAACATTTAATTAATTAAAAATTAATTTTTATAATTTATTTTGATTTACTTTTCATAAGATTATCATAATCTTATAATTCAAGTAGTAGATTTGTTAGGTTAACCGGGGTTAATTCATTCAATATATAAAACAAATGTCATATAATATGTCTCTATATTAATATTTTTTATATATATAAAAAAAACAATTTCCATTTTGAGTTTATGATTAATTTTTTTATTAAAAAATATATTATAAATGTTTGAATATTTTTTTTCACATTATAAAAATTAATATGACCCGTAATTGAGGAGTAGGCTATGATATAGGATTTTTACTTGTTTGTTTTTTTAATAGAGAGGACAGTTTTGTTTCTAAAAACAATTGCTGGTGTTTTTTTCTTATATTAGAAAGGTTATTCTACAGAATTTCAAAACCACCCTCTAAATATATTTTTTTTCAAAAAATAATAATAATCTTAGCAACAATCATGATTATCTATTTTATTTCCCTTTTTCATTTTTGTAGTTTTGGTAGAAATTCGAACTTAAACTCTCAATCTTAAATTTTTTATTTTTATTATTTAATAATGCTTGTTAATGAAAAAAGAAATTTGATCTTCAATAATCTTTTTTCTAAAATATATAAGCAAGAATTAATATCTTAATCAAGCTTACATTAATAACCCACTAAGATAACCCATGCTTTTAAATCGTGGTTTTAGTGAATATTTCCTAAAATCATGCATAGTATCACTTCAGTTAATTAATTTGAGAGATGACCCCAATTTGCAATGCTATTAGTCCATACACAAACTTGCTAAGTGAAAGAGCAAAATAAATAAATAAATTCAGATAAAATTTATAGATTTCTAGAAAACATAACACTTTTTAATTCTTTGATATCAAATAAAAAAATAAAAAAAGTAAATTTAAAAGTAAAAACATTATCTTTCTTTTTCTATTGAGCAACTCATTGGTATTTAATAGCTCAATTTTAATTAAGATCTATGTTGAAACTTAGAAAAATAGGTATGTTGATGTTTAGTTTAAATAGATATAATTTGTATAATATAAGGCTAAAGATTACTTCAATACTATGTGATGCAACAAAGATATGTAAAAAATAATTAGCACAAACATAAAAATTACAAAATAACTTTATAAATTTAAAGATCAAAACTATAATCTAATTAACAAAGTATTCATGAAAGAATTATATACAAAATATCTTAAATAGATTATAAAGAATTATCATATTGCTCTCAAAGATTGTATTCTTAGTTGTTAGGGTTTTATTCCTAATCAAAACTCATGAATTAAAAAAATAAACTGAAAAACAATTGTCATAACTAATTTTTACCACATCCTTGTTTTTATATATAATTTTTTAAAAAATTATTTTCAAGAAAATATATATATTCTAAAAATTTCTCAAAATAACTTGTGATTTTATTTTCTCTAAGGGAATTTAAAAAAAAAAAGGAATAAGATATAGTCTAGGAATATTTTGAACAGGTCATGGACTTGTTTTTTAAAATTTCAAAGAAAATTAACACCTTTTGATTTAATTTGAGAGAAAATCAAGGGTTTAATTGAAAATACAATTAAAAAAAATATCAAAATTGGTTAAAATTGAAAGGATTAAAGGATCAAGGACTAGAATGACGAGTTAGAAAATCCTATTTATTCATCCATAGACTTGATTGACACAATAATTTTGATTTAATAAATAATCAAATGCTAATTTGAAAACATTACAGATCTAGGAATGATGATGTCAAAGGAAAATGACTAAGAGGTGCTGGTGGATTTTGATGAAGGATCCAATTAAAAGAGAATCTTAGGATTTTGTTCAATTTGACCTTAATTGCATAAATCATAAGTGTTAAAGGACACTAGTGAAAAAATATTTTAAAATTAGGTATCATTAAACATCTTAAATAATATATTTATACCCTTTTGTCTTATTCCCTAGCCATTTTTTAAAAAAAAAAAACCATAACCATATCTTTTTTTCTCTCTCCTCCATTAGGCACACAACATGATTCATTAATATTATTTGAAAGACTATAACATGTTATAAATCTTAATCAAGAATAGCCTACTAGTGTGCAATCACTCATCAATTGTTTCTAGAATAAATAAGCTACTAGAAAATGTTATTCAAGCATCACTCAATAATGACAATATGATCTTAACATCATTTAGGATAGAGTTTAACTTAACCAACCTCTTTTTACCTTTACATCTAACCTCTAGTTTTAAGATGATCTTTAGAGTATAGGTTTCCATGCACCAATATAGGTAGACCATTCATACATAGACATATTAAATATATTAGGAATAAAAGAATAAATAACAATGTATTTTATTTTAAGTATAATATTTTAGGGTAATTATATCTTTTTTATATTATAGCTAGCCCCCTGTCTATAATTTTGAAAGACTAATTAGGATTTATAATAACTATAATATTATGTGACAATTCTTTCACATCTCATTCTCTCTTCAAACTTGTTTTCCTATCTTTATACAAAACTTAGAGAGAGAGAGAGAGGAAAAGGTGACCATTATAACGTTAGGTATGACAATTTCTCTAAGAAAAACTTAGACTTAAATTCTAGAATAACTAAAGAAAAACATATAAGAAATGCTGGAAAAACAAAGGGGAGAGAGGTAGAAAGGTTATTACCTAGTGTGCAGATCACCCTTGTAACCTTTTTTTACACTAGTTTTTGAAACCAAAATTATAAAGAATTAATTCTTGTTATTTTTCCTTAATTACCTTCCATAAAAAACATAAAAACTTGACATTTTTTTGCCTTGAAAATATATGTTTTTCTTTGAAAATAAACTATTCAAGAAAAGAAAAATGACTGTTCAAACATTTTGTTCATAGAATGGCTTTAAGAATAATTTTTAACGGTGTAATAATTATTTTTTACAATAAATCCATGCCAAAACTCAATCCTAACCAGGCTTTAAATCCTAAACCCTAAGCCCTAAGACCCAAGATTCAAGCTAATGTCATGCTGAGTTACGCAAACAAAAGGGTTTGACTTAATCCTGTAACCCACTAGCTCTAGGACTTTTTCTTTATAAGAACTTTGGTCATGTTCAATTTCAACTCTTTAAGTGTCTATTATATAAGCCATAAAAAAATATTTTTATCTTTCAATATAGGAATGAGGGGTTTTAGGTTTACAAAACATGTCAACTTTGAATTCTTTAAGATCAATTTCTCATTTACTCATAATATATGTTAAACAAATTAATGTTACATGTGAAAGTATTTTTGTTATAAAATAAAACTCAACATAGTCTTGACCTTAAATATAAGTAGATCTCACTTGTACTTCAACCTAAAATATACTTGTTGACTATGTTTCTAAAATAAATTTATAACAATCCTTACATGAATAGAAATTTCTTGACCATTATATAAATAATTGAACATCTGTAAAGTGATAATTACTTAGTGGAGCACTATATCAAAATAAATAGCTTTTATTTTTTAATCTTAGTGAAATATTATCAAATTTACTTGATTAATTAGTGAAAACGATGTTTTGAACTATTCAATTTTTTAGGTAAACCAAGATAGCAATACTCATTTTAACCTTAAAACAATTTTTGGTTTTATGAGCACTTTAAGAATCCAACCTTTCATTATTAAAAAAATAATAATAATATTTATCACTCATATAAGTAATATTTTATTAAAAGTATTTTGTTATGTTTTTCTTAGTAGATCGAGATATAAGATTATTAAGAGCAAGGCTCACCCTTATCATGTTATAACTAATACCTTTTTTTATCATAAAAATAATAAGAAAAGATTATTTTGAATGCTAATAAAAATGTTACATCACTTAGTTTTCCTTTAAATCTAGATCTTAAGATATCTAGTCAATAAGGTAAGGTTACTAGCTTGATATTCTTTCTCCTTTAAAGATTTTAGAATAATTCTTCTTGATGAACTATACACAAGCTCTCATATTAAACTTTTAGTGAGTAGATTCACAATATTTTTCTTTGACTTTACATAATTAATGAAAATAACCTCATTCAAGAACAAATCTTTAATAATATTATGTCTATAACATATATGTCTAAACTTATCATTATATATATAACTTTGTTCTCTTATAATTATTGAGTGATTATAATAATAAACATAAATTACTAGTTTGGCTTAGGTCAACATGGATTATTTTCTAAGAAATTTGAAGTCATTTGGTTTTTTCTTCAATTATATCAAAAGTAATAAATTTTAATTCCATCATAGATCTTGTGATACATGTTTGTACTTTTAGTCTAATGCTTCTTGTAGTGTCTTTGTACTCTTTATTAGAATAAATACATCATATAATATATTTTCCAATCCATTTAAGATATGGTTCTTGCACATAAAATCATCATAATTCTATTTGTCCATGGCTTTCACTATAATGAGATTAGATTTATCATTTGATAGCTTTGGTGCCTTTTTAGGCAAGAATTTTGTAATGTTCAAAGTGACTAGATATAACATCTTTTGTTTTTACTTCTTAAATGTTAATCCATTAATTTTTCAAGTTTTTTATATACTATATATAACAGAAAGCAATGATGGAATTTGTCACAGCGATGGAATTCATCATGTTAAATTAGTATTTTTTAAAATAACATTGGTTATAGTAACCATCTTTTCTTATAAGTTAAAGTCATGATAGTTTTCTATACAAACAATCCAAAGATTTAATTATAATTAAAAATTTAGCTCTGTGTATGCAAGTACCAAACTTATTTAAATTTGTAAGAAAAAAATTAACTTGAAAAACTAAACAAAAAAATTTAACAAAATTATTGGAATTATGAACAATTAATTTTTTAGTTCAATTTCTTATAAAATCATACTACACGCAAATATAACTTTTATAAAAAAAATACATGTTAATAACAAATTAAATAAAAAAAAAGTCAAAACAAGTTACTAACAAACACATAATATATTAAAAACAAACTTGTAACTAAATACAATAATTTTTATAAGTTTAATAATTATTACAAATTATTTAGTATACTTACTTTGTATCCTTTGTCATTAGCTCCATTACTTGTCAAAGATTGTATGCTTCTCGCTTAGTGCAAAAAAACTGATTGCAATCAACCTCATATGATTCCAACAACACTGCATTGATTAATTGTCCTACTAATTAAGATTCACGTAATAGAAAATAGGCCTAAAAATCTCTCTATAAAAAAACTTGAACTTAAATTCTAAAATGACTAAAGAAAAACATGGTAAAAGTGCTGAAAAAACAGAGAAGAAAAACAGATAAAAGAATCAATGTTCCGTGTATAAAATATCTCTATTTTAACCCCTTTTTATACTATTTTTTAAAACCAAAATTGATGCAAAATTATTTTTCTATTATTTTACCTTAATTACTTGCTACACACACAGATATATATATATATATATAGATTATTTAGTATACTTACTTTTTCCTTAAAAGTAGACCTTTTTTCTTTGTTTTTTTCCTTAAAAGTAGACCTTTTTTCTTTTAAAATAAACCATTTAGGAAGAAAAAAAATGATTGAGCTTTAAAGGCCTAAAAAGTATTTTAAACCTGATCCCTAGACACGTGCTTGAGCTATGTCGAGTTAGGAGTATGCGCACGTGTAGCCTTATCTCAAATCCCACTTAGTATAGGATCTTCCCATTCTTAATTTTTTATTATATAAGCTGCAAGGGGATTTTGTAATATTTTAATGTTTGTTTGAATGTTATTATATTTATAAAACATAAGTAATATAAAATTGTTTAAGATTAATTCTTTATTTATTTATAATTTATTTTAAACAAGAAATATAGCTAAACAAGTATTTTTTATCAAAGAATAATTTTCAACAAAACATCAAACCTAAAAGTGAGCTAACTTTATTTTTAATTTAACTTTAAATATATCAATTAAACATGTTTGTAAACAATTTTCTAAGATAGAAAAGATCACAAGAAGAAATTAAAAAGAAAAAGGGCGGCGATAAGCAGTGATATAAATTAACAACTACAACCATAATCTTACAGCGGCTTGTATGTAGTATATACTTTGAGAGCGTCGGTGGTTTGGATATTGAATTTGTGAGAATAGATTATCCCAATTATTCATAAATATACAGTAAATCTCCAGCCACAAACAACACGCCGGGCTTAAAAGAAGGAGCAAATTATCATTGCTTACATGAATGTTAGCGGGTTTCATTTGAAAAACACTGCTGCAGTACTTTTATAGTCTCAAACAAGAATCATTGCGGTGTTGTTTGTGGAGGTCATGTTTACATCTGAAACAAAAATATGGTCAGACCTTTTAATTGAAAATCACGAAAACAAGAAGTCCAGAATGAGTTAATCATATGCATATTTGTTTGTTCCAAAGAAAAGCCGAAAAAGATGCTTATTTACATGATTTTGTCGAAAACAAAATTTATATTATTGTGGCAAAAAGAAGACGCAAGAATCATTAAAGCATAGTTTGGAATTTCATTCCAAATTAATTAATCTAAATTAATAAAATAAGATTTATTTTTTTATATATACATAAAATACTCATAAAAAATGACGGGTCAACCTAGTTTAGGGACCGTGCATGAAAAGACATTTAGCAAATAAAAATGTTGATAAATATATTACATGCAACATTCGGTGATGTAATAAAATACGTGGATTTATTGATAGTCGAATTGTGTATTAAATTAAAAATATCATTATTATTTGAATGGAGTGGCAAGCGCAGGAGTGGTTGATGGAAAATCTGATCAAGTTGTCAGTACAAAGAAAGCGTAATGGAGGTGGGGGGTGGTGGTGGTGGTGGAGCGCTGCCCTCTCCTCTTCCTCTTCTTCCCCTTCATCTGTACCTTGAAACCCACGCTCGCTCTAATCTGACTTCTTTATGGGCCCCACGGCATGGCGGGAAAAGCGTGACGTGCGGGAAAATTATTTTTGTTTAACAAAAAGATCATATCACGTGGAGATCTTCCATCAGCCGTTGGATCCTCTGTTTCTGTATCAGAATCCCACGTGGTGGGGCCCACGATCTCTGATGATAATGAAGACATTGACAATTCACGAGCTGGTAATTTTCGGGACAGGATTTACCAATTAGAAAGCGACACCTGCACGGTAATTCCCATGGCTGGTTTGTCTGTGAGGATTCTTAGGTGGTGGAGTGGTGACGTCCGTAATCTCCTCCTAATTCGTGTTAAATCTCTCAGCTCAAAGATGACTGACACGTGTCAGCGATGGCATTTTTTACAGTAAAAAGCTCTAGGGCAAACCCAAAAAACAGGCTGCCAACTACCACCAATTTTATGCCCTAACGATTTTGATTTTTCAAACCATATAATGGAATTTATTCAAAAAATATTAATTTTTATATAAAATAAAGCTTTTAATTACTTGTCTATAAAACATTTATCACGCCTGTGTGAGAGCTTGAATTCACAGTACTTATGTAAGGAAGAAATTAATATTTCATAAATAATTAACGATTGAATTAATCATGTGAGAGCAAACGATAATTGATATTTAGGGTTTCATATTCAAGTGAAACACCTAATGAGAACACCTTTAAATGCTTGGATTTTTACTTTCTAGTTCAACAACAAGGAACGTAGCTGGCAGTGTAGCTTTTCTGAAAGTTTGAATTCTTTACATAACAAATTTAATTTGATTTTGGTTAGTATTTTAGAAAAAAATATATATATACAAGTAGGAGAAATAAAAATAGATATATAAAATAAATATATTTTTAAAATTTTTAAGTAAATTTATATTATTTTAAAATACAAAGAATATGAGAACATGTCTCTGTTTTTATATCTGTTTTTTTTTAATTATTATTTTTAGATAGTATACTTTAATAAATTACTTTTAATTATATGGATTAATAATAATAATAATAATAATAATATAGATATCTTGTGGTTATAATATTAGAATACATAGGTTATGATTTCAAAACCATTTAGAATGGCATTTCAAATGATATTTTACTAAATTTTATATTTATTTATTTAAAATTATTGTTTTATATTCTTACATCATTTTGGAATCATGATATAAAAAATATTTTAATATATTTTTAAATAAAAATATTTTAAAAAACAATCAACCCTATACTTTCATACCAAAATTCAGATCTAAGGGCAGTTATAATAACACTGAAAAGTTTTATTTTCATTTTTGAAATCTAAATTGTAAATAATGAGAGAAAATCCTGCATCATTTTAAAAAATAAACTGCTTTTCTTGGTAGTTATAACTACTGTACTGATATGGGAAACGAAGAACTAGCTTTCCCGTACGTTCTTGACTGCCACCTGTAAGTCACTTGAACTTATGACGCCACTCTGCTTCTCTCTCTCTCTCTCTCTCGCTCACTCACTCTTTTGTGATGCCTGTCTTAAATTCATTTCACGCTATCTTCCACAGCCATGATTATTACAAGTTGACAAAAACCATCAACGTAACATTCCCAATTTCCCATTCTTCCATCTCCTTCAACAAAACCTTAAGCTAGCCTTCTGCTTCTCCTAAATCCACCCTTTACCATAAACCCCATCTCCTTAACCCAGCAAGCAAAAAGAAAAAGAAAAAACACCATTACTACAGCTCTCTTTCCCTCTTTCCAAAATGGACCTGAGTGTTGTACCCTACCAACAACAACAACACCACAAATCTGAAACTGTCCATGACCAAGATGTCGACATAGTGCTCCACACCAAACCTATCACCACCGTGATCTCCAACCCCAAAGCTACTAAAGACCCTTGCAAAAACGTTGTCAAGTACAAAGAATGCATGAGGAACCACGCTGCTTCCATTGGTGGCCATGCCAATGACGGTTGCGGTGAGTTCATGCCACGTGGTGATGATGGCACTCGTGATTGGCTCACTTGCGCTGCCTGCGGTTGTCACCGTAACTTCCATAGAAGGGAAAGTAGTACCAAAAGACAGCACCAACAACAACTCCTCCTCTCTCCACCACCACTACAACCACAGCAATTTCTCTTGTACGGTGCGCCCACTACTAAAAACATGAACCCGGTTCATGATTTCATGTCACGCCCTCATGACGAAGATGACGATGATAACGGTCTCGATGATCTTGATAATGATCGACGGTCAGAGACGCCTGAGAGAGGTGAGGTGAATGTGATGGGGTCAGGAGGGAAAGGGTTTATGGTGAAGAGTACTTCTGGCAGCAGTAACAAGAGGTTTAGGACAAAGTTCACGCAGGAACAAAAAGAGAGGATGTTGGAGTTTGCTGAGAAGATAGGGTGGAGAATACAAAAACATGATGACATGGCTCTTAATCAGTTTTGTAACGAAGTCGGTATCAAAAGAAACGTGCTAAAGGTTTGGATGCATAATAACAAGAATGCCCACCGCCGTAGAGATGGTGTTCCACCAGTGTCTGCCGAGGCCCCTCCTCCTCCTCTTCCGCCTTCAGCTCCGCCTCAGCCTGTTGGAGTCTAGTAATTATTATTGTTCCACTTTGATCTTTAATTTCTTCCAGTGGTCTCTTTCCTATTCTCTTTTTAAGACCTAATTAATTATCACTACTATTTTTTTCTTTATTTAGTACGATAGTATCTGAATCTAGCGAGTAATCTAGTTGATGGACATGAAAAGGAGGCCAAAATGACATTAATCATGCTGATGATTAGCTTTGTGGATGTTTCTTCGCAGTAATCTGTAAAGTGAACCAATTAGTGGGCACACTCAGGCACACGCACACGCCAAGAAAAATAAACAACGGAGACTAAGCTTTTAGTTAAAGATAATATGGTATGAACTTGAGAAAACATACATGCAGGGCAGGGACACCGAACAAAAAATAATTGTTGAATGTTAAAGCAAAAATATTTTATTCTCAGTGATTATGCATGCATGATTTTAGTAGTGACAATCTCCCCTTTGTGTTGAAAAGCATACATGGTTTCGAGCAGGGGCACATGCATGATTTTTATAGTGACAATCTCCCTTCTGTGTCGAAATGAAAAGCATACATGGTTTCGAGCAGGGGCAGTGTAGATTTTCGCCTTTTTCTCTTGAAAGCCCATGCTATTTCACTGGACTGGGAACATAGCATGGCTGTGATGTCAAATGGGGACAGAAGGACATTGAATTAGCGTTGTTATGTTGGTCTAAAAGTGAAAAAGAAACCTTTTTTTTTTTTTTGTTTCTTTGAATGTTCATTAGAAACAGACACGAGTGAGGATGGGTTTAGAGAGAGAAGGGACCAAATCGGAGCAAAAGCCAACTCATGAGATTGGATGAGTAATTTAAAGTAAAAATGGCCTTCCATGCCTGCTGGGTGTGAAATCTTTGACAGGAGGAAATCTTATCCTATCTTCATAAAGTGTACAAGTCTAGAAAAATACAAGATTTAGAACTATGCTTGCTAGATTAAAATAGTATATGTACCTTGCCTTGCTTGTTAATCTAGTTTTGATTCTTTAATGGAAATCCTCTCTCGTCATAAAAATTATTTTTATTAATGTAACACTCTGTTGTCATTAATTTATTTAAAATTCGATTGTGGAATGAGTTGGTGGAGGAAGTTTTCACTTCATCTATGTTCCAAGAGAGTTTTTAATTGTATTCATTAGCGTGTGTTTAATTATTCAAACATTTTACAAACTGTGTATGAAGTGAAAAATGTATTCACACTCTCAAATAGATAATATATTTTTAGCGTTTTTTAATTATTTTCATGGGTTTATTTTAAAAATAAAAAATATTATTTTAATATATTTTTAAGAAAAAAATATTTTAAAAAGAATATAGTGTTTTTTTTTTTGGAATAAGCTTTTATTTGTCAAGAATCATTGAAAAAAGTTGGTATATTTGTGTGACACTGATTTAAAAGTGAAAAAAAAAAACTGAAGCTACGAAATAGACTTTTGAATTTTATATAGCATAAAAATATTTTAGTGTTTTTAGTGTTTTTATTATTATTTTCGTGGGTTGATTTTAAAAATATAAAAAATATATTTTTTTAATGTATTTTTTTAAAAAAATATTTTAAAAAGAATCTTTTGTTTGTGTGAAACTGGTTTAAAAGCTATTTAAGTGAGAAAAAAAAAGGAGCTACGAAATAGACTTTTGAATTTTATATAACATTAAATTATTTTAATATCAATCATTGATGCAGTCACATTTATTGAGGCATGGTCCCCGCCCTTGTAATTGCATTTAAAATGTTGTTTTATAAAAAATTAATTATCATTTTTTAGTTTAAGATTATTTTTTTTATATTTTTAATATACTGAGATAAAAAATAATTTTAAAAAATAAAAATAATATTGTTTTAACATATTTTTAAATAAAAAATATTAAAAAAAAACATTATCATATCCTTCGTAGATAGTGCCATGGCTCTAGAAACTTATAGTCGATGGAATAAAAGTAAGGGTTAAATGCTCTCATCTGTCACTATGCTATATGAAGGATGAGAATCTCTCCTCGACTGTTGATAAGACCCTTCGGCCTTAGCACTCCACCTCACCTCCACTTCCATTCAAGTCAGGCTTGAAGGTTGACTAAAATTGCTCGCATTAACAAAATCTAATTGGCCGTAAAAAATCACTTTCAGTTCCATGTCTATTGTTACTGTTCATCGGACAAGGTAATATTGTTTTTGTCTCTTCACAAAAAGAAACTTTGTACTGATTTTTAAGGATATTATAGTTTTTTTATATGGTTTATTTATTATTTTTAAATTAGTTAAGAATAAAAAATTTAAATTTGGTGTAAAAGGTGTCTTTGTATTTTTCTAAAGTTTTTTTTTTTTGTTATTACAAGTCATATTTGATACAATATAAAAATAATAAATAAAAAAATAAATAGTTAAATAAAAAAATACTTTTAAAATAAAAAAAATTTTCAGCCCCGAGTCAAATGGTGAGTTTTACTTTTAACAATGTTTTTTAAATTATTAAAAAGGGTTTTTTTGGCATTTAAAAAAACATGTGCGTATAGAATATCCAGCGGCACATGGGAGGTCAAACACCTTCAACCATCTAAAAATATACTTATGTTATATTATTGGAAATATTGTTGTGTTTTTTTTTTTATTAGTGTGATACATGTTTATGGTGTTGATTTATTTTGTTGTTGATGAGTTTTTGCTTTTTATTTTTTTCTTATTTTTTAAAAATTAAAACTTGATCTTTTTGAGTATTTTGAATTTAGTCACTATTTATTTTTTATTTTTTATATTGGTCTTTTGTATAAATATTTTTTTAAAATTTTATTAATGAATCCTAATTTATCAAATATTATATTGATGTTTATTTTTAATTTTTTTTGTCTTAGTCCTTTTGTAAAAGTTTTATCAATTTTTATTTTTTTTATCAAATTCAAATTAATAGTATTATATTTTTCAATTTGGTTATCGTTGTTTTAATTTTTATTTTTTTACTAATCCTTTTGTAAAAAGTTATTATTATTTTCAATTTTACCTTTTAATTATAACATTCTTTTTTATTTTTTATTTTTTATGTTAATTTTGAGCTTTATTTGTTTTTAAATTTTTTATCCTTTTACTAAATTGATTTTTTTAATTTGACTCTTTAATTAAATATAAAGTTTATTTTGTATTTTAATTTTGATTATCATTTTTTTAATTATTTTTTAAATCTTTTTGTAATTGAAATCTTTCTTTCAATTTTATTATTCAATATATAATTGATTAAAAATTAAATTTTATATTTTTTTTCAGATTAGATACTTTAAATATAATAATTGTTTTTTTTTTCAAATTAGGTACTTTAAGTATAATAATTCACATCAAGGATTTGAAAAGTTAATAAATTTTAATAAATTTTTTTTATAATTTTATAATTTTTTATAAAATTATTTTAATTATATAACATGAATCACAAGTTTAATAATGTATTTCAAGTTAGTTCAACTTTAATTAATGCGGTCACAGGACCGATTTTCTATGTTTTTTTAACTCCATTTCAAAATTTAAACACCATCTAATGGATTCCACTCTTCATTGCTCAAGCCAAACATCAACATCAATTATTTTATTCAAAAATCAAATAATAGTTAATTTCAGGTATAAAAATAATGAATTTACATCCTGAATTTTGTAAGATACAGGTCTAGGACCCGCTCACATGTCTTAATTTCAGTCCAGAAAATACAGACGTGAATTTATGTCTTGAGCTTTCCGAGACTCGTGTCTTCAGTAAAACCTCGACACCGTCCACAGTTACGCGGGCCAAGATTGATCCACCATGTACCCAGCAATAATAACAATAAATGAATAAAGAATATTTAATTATTGAGAATAAATAATAAAAATTGAACAAAAGTCATCGAGGTAAAGGATATTTGGAAAGACTCGAGGGAGTACAAGCTCTCGATGAAAACTTTTCAAAAATAATTTAAAATAGACATGAAAGTTAAATTAACACGTGTTCCTCAACTGCAATGACAGAATGTTCTTGTTCCAGTTACTGGTAATCTTCAAATTCAAATGTACCTTGATTCTCTCTTGGATTTTCAGCAAATGATTTTACATAGTAGAACTAGAAAGGTGATCCTTGCTGCTTAATTTTTTTTTTAAGATGAAAAATTATGCTCACTCAATGATATATATATATATATATAAACCAGTAGCAAAAATAAAGAGTAATTGAAAAAAAAATTAAAATTCAATTACAAATAAATCAAATACAAATTTTTTAAAAAATATATATAAAAAATTTAACTTGGTTTAACTCGATTAGCCTATGATCTAAGATATGATATCGAAATAATCTTATAAAAAAAAGTGGTAAAACTCATCAAACTAAAAGCCTAATTATATAATATTGAATAATAAAATTAAAAAAATATATAAAAAACCAGAGTCAAACTAGATTAATTTTCAAAACTTGTGACCTAGATTATGAGACCGAGTTACTCTATAAAAGACAAATTTGAAAAATCACAAAGCAAAATTTCAAATCATCCAAATATTTAAGAAAAAATAAATAACAATAAAAAATAATATACAAATCTGATATAAAAATAAAATGAAATAAAAAAATGAGGGATAATAATTTTAAAAAATAATTAAAAAAATGATAAAAAAAAGAATAAAAATAATAAAAATCAAATATGATAGATAAAAATTAACGAATTAAATTGAAAAATAATTCTAATTTTATAAATTATTTTAAATAAAAAATAGTAATAAAAAGAATTAAAATAAAATATAAAGGAAAAATAAATTAAAAATTTATTTTGAATAATTGAATGATTTAGTGTATAAATTGAAGAGAGAAAACATAAAAAAAAAAAAGGTTGTCGATTTTCTGTTCTAAAAAAAGCGAAAAGATTAATTTAACTCTAATTAATTTGATAATGCTAAGTCAATCTCGTAAATACTAATTTACTTTTTAATTGGCACTTTATTAGCTTGCATTGTGGAGGAAAAAAAATCATTATACTGTAGCAATACAAAGGGGAATGAGTTTTGATCTATAATATTTTACTAATTAATGCTTATATATATATATATATAATTTGATTAATTAAAATTGAAAGAAAAATCTGGAATAGTTGAGTGGAAAGGGCTCGAGAGAAACTCTAAATGCCATGTAATCTCTAATTAGAATGGAAAGAAAACTTAGAATGAGTTGAACAAAAAGGTCTTTAGAAAAACTCTAAATGCTATATAATCATGAAAACAAGATGAAAAAAATAATATCTTTATTATTTATAAAAATATCAAAAATTCCAAAACAAAATTAAACAAACAATCCTGACCCAAACTCTAATTCTTAATAAGAAAACAAAATCATAATAAATATTTATACAATTCATCTAATATTTGATTATTATACTATATAAGATAAAAAAAAATAAGAATTTTTTTCAATTTTTCAAAAAGCTCTGCAATAGTTTTCCTAAATTGGAAAGACCTCAATATAGATATGAAAATGTTTTTGTCATAGATTTTCAACCAAGGCTCCCTGGCTTATTTTCTTTCTTTGTTTTAAGTGTATAACAATGCTACATGTCAATTTCAATCATTTCATGTTAGATTTTGCATAAGAAACATCAATCAGCAAATTAATTTTTTATTGGATTTTAGAATAATAAATTACAAATTATCAATGTGTGTCGTTTCAATATGATCCCTGAACAAATATATTTTTATGATAATAGCAAACTTGTAATTAAAATGATCAATATAGACTAAACTAATAATTTTTTTTTGCTAAGCACTTTTCATATTCTTTTTGAATTCAACCTCTAGCTGTTAATGAAAACATCATCATTTTTATTACTATCATTGTTTATGTTATAATTAACATCATAATTATTATCAAAATAAATATTATAAATTGATAGAAAATATCTATCCCTATCCATCTTATTATAAATGAGATCACCAAAAACCATACTCTTTTTTATTTTAATATCTAGTTCATTTGAGTTTTTTAGAGTTTCCAGTTTCCAGCTTACCATTATATCCTTAGGTTTGATGGAAAATGACCTATAGTATTTAAAGTAGCATGATAAGTGTCCAACATTGTTCTTTTTGAGATTGAATTGTGGAAAGATTTTTTTTTTTTGAATAGTCCAAGGTTTGAGTATGCTTGAAAGAAAAAGAGAAAAAAGAAGTTATACTTCATCTTTCTTTTTATCTTCTCTCATTCATAATTTTTTTGCTTTTTTTTATTTTTGTGGGTTTGTAACTAATCTCATTATATAGATGCATAACCCTTGAATTGACAACAATCAACTTCATTTTCATCCCTTTTGAGATTTCCTCGTATTTAAAGATTTAATCCACCTTATTTTAAAGATTTAATCCACCTTATAAAAATAATACATAAATCCTTTAACATGGAGGGTGCTTACAAACTATAAGAGTCCTACCCAAAATCCTAAATCTTTATAGTAATCATCTCAATCATGAGATTGCCTTTTCCGTTTATGCTCTTGATGGGGGCTCTTAAAATTGGATGTGGAGTCATGATCATTCTTTTCATGATCCTTCAAATCCTGACCATCAAATATTAAGTCAAATTTATAAACTTATTTTTGTAAATTTTTAATTATTAGTTAGAATGTTTTATTAAAATATCAAATTACAAATTCAACTTAATTAAGAGTAAATGATAACAAGATTTATTATAAATAAAAATCCTTAAAAATTAAAAACTTGATAACTACAAGGAGAAGCCTAAAATATTTAATTTTATTTATCCAAGTCTACTTGCCAAAGGCTATTACAATATCTTATATTAAAAAAATAGAAACCTTTTATTAGATTAAATAGAAAAAAAACTATTACCCTTAAATATAAAAACTAAAAAAGCCTAATAATATTATATAGGAAAATAAAAACAAGAAAACTATTCCCTTTAAATATGAAAATTATAAAAGTCTAATAATACTAAATTGAAAAAAAAATAAAATTCCTAAACTAAATAAAAAATAAAAATAAATACTATAGATATTTATTTTTCTAAAAAGTTGTTGCTTTAGTCTTTTCGTATTAGAAGGAACTTGTTTTTAAGTTTAAACCTCTTCCTCTATTACGAATATATTTAACACTATATTCTATCCTAAGAGTCTTCTAAATCAAAAAATATTATCCATCGTGAACTTGCCCAACAAAAAAATATTGGGATAAAACCTTCTCAATCAAAAAATCATCCTTCACCATAAACACATACAATGTATATCAATTAACATAGTAAAAAACTTGAATAATTAGAATTGAAAGGAAAATAAGAAAGGGGTTGAACAAAAAAGGCTTGAGAAAAACCTTAGGTATCATAGATAATCTTTAAAAATAAAAGAAAAGGAACATTCTTTTTATTAATTTATCAAAATATCAAATCCTATTGAAAAATAAAATAAACAACCATATTTATACTAACCTTATGCCAATATCCTAATTTTTTAAAAAGAAAAAGAATCTAATTACTAATTATAGAATCCATCAAATATTAAGATTCTTATACTAAATAATAAAAAAACATAAAAAACTTAGAAAAATTATTAATTTGACCAAAAAGGTCATGCATCAAGAATCCTCCTTTTCTTCTCAACTAATCATGCTTTAAACAATGCTATTATTCATTTATATTGTGACATCCAACTATTCCTTACTTTAAATGATACTATTATTTATTTTTATGAACTTATATTAAACTATATCTAAGACTATATAATATAACTTATCTCAAATAAAATATATTAAGAATGCTAGTATCTTTTCTAATAACAATCAATCCTTTATTCTTGAAATTTCTAATAAGATTAGTATACCTAGATCTCCTGCTGACCATGAATTGAATCAAATAATTAAGTGAAGCTTCTTTGATTTATAATACCTTATTCGCCATGCACTTATGTGCCACAGCAATAAAAAAACATGACACTCGTATAAAAATGATTGTAGTGGCAAAAAAAAAAGTAGTAGTTTCTCACTGCCCAACTCTCTAAGCAACTATTACTCTATATTCAAACATCTGTTATGCGCTATAAGTTAATCATTCATTCAAAATTATAATCTCTCGAGTATTAATTATTTTCCCTTGCAACAATTGAGGTAAAGTAGCATTATAGGAGTGTTGACCAATTTCTGTATGTTTGTCAACTATAAATTTATGACTTACTATATGTATACATGTTTCCTTTTTTCTGATAGTTTTGTTGGGTGTCACACATGACACATAAACCAATCATTCTTTTGTTTTGGGCTTGGTGAAGTAACTAGGGAATACAATTCAGCACTTGTCATAGTTAATAAGGGGTTGGGTGCGCAAAACATAAAAGACTAAAAGAGAAGGCCGACTACTCCAGCAGCTCCTCTTTTAGGCCTGCAAAGTTGCAATCATCTTGCTTCTACTCGCTCCTATTGTCAAGTGTCATCTTACTCTGCATTGAAAATTCATTTAATGTCATATATAGTATAAAAAACATGATGATGCTTCAATTAAAGATTCAAGAATAGCATAAGTTAATGCAGCTGTGTTCACCATGCCAAACTCTAATTTGTAAATACAGTGCACAATAGCCATTACATTTTATCATGAAATACTGATACAGTGTGACAACTTTTAATGCTCTGTTAAGTTTTTTTTATTACATTTTACCATGCAAATGACATTATAATTATGATTGTATTGATGGTAATTAGCCATAACATGATTCATCATTCCATATGCACATAACATCAATGAACACTAAAACCCATTGTAATATTACATTCGCTCAATGTAAGTTTAGCGAGATTAGGATAGAAGGATATACAATTCATTGATAAAAATACATCCATTTCATAAATAATAGAGTTGACGTTGAAATTATGTGCTTATACACTGAATTCAAACATTATTACTATGTAAATTTAGGTTAATTTGATAAAGATAATGCAAATGTATTGACATTAAGAATTTATCAATGTAATTATTGGTTTATACCAATGCATAACCTATTGTTGTACAAGCACTGTCATCAGGGGCAGAGACAGGAGTGGGTAGGGTTTCCAGCCACTGCATGAAATTTTTTTTCTGTCTTCCTCTTAATAATATTTATATTTTTTTTAATTTTATTTTTTGGTTCCACCCTGTCATCTCTGTTCTCTAAAACTACACCATATAATTTATAGGGAAATATATTACAGAAAGAAAAACATAAGACATAGATAAACCGGCTATAGTAGTTGTATGAAATGACTAGTTCAGTTGTCAATGAAGGCCATTTTTCATGACAGTGAACTGCAGACAATAAACATTTCAATGGTAGATTCACTAACTACGTTCATTTGAAATATATGATAAATAGTTTTAGATCCATTACATGTCATAAAGGAAAAAAAAAAACAGAAACCATTACACTTTGTTAGAAAAAATTGCTAGAATCCATTCGGGAAGCATCGTAAAGAAGACAAAAACTAATTAGTCATTGCAATTTGTAAGAAGGAGACTGGTAGGGAATTTTTGGCCATTCGAGCAAATAGTTGAAGACATGTCAGGAATCATGTCAGAAATATTTATGAATCCCATCTAAATTATTTTAACATATTATTTTAAAAAATAACAGCTGATACATGGTAGAATTACTATCTCTCTAAGTCACCAAAAATTAGAAAATGCAAATGACACAAAGGACAAAGTGGTCCTGTTTTATATTAGCAGAAAACAAACAACAGGCCAGGTTAGGCTTAATCAACGCCCTGAACCACAGGAATGTGAGGCCATGGAAGCAGCTTCTCTCCTTACCTTTACAAGCAATACAGGTCTTTCTTCTCTTTCATGGCTTCCACAACTGCCACTCAAGCTCCGTTTTCTCTCTTTCTTAGGACCGAAAACGGTAGTGGGCACCGTAGGAAAAAACATCTGTTGGTAAGAAAAGCCCCATCAGGAAGGACAGGCAACAGAGGGAGTGTTTTTGGTGTTTATGCAGAACAAGGAAGCCCAGAGAAGCCCCGGAGAGCACCACCAGGGGTTGATACAAGAATTCATTGGGACAACGAAGATGAAGGGTGGGTTGGAGGAACTAGTACTAGTTCAGAGCAGACAAAGCAAGCAGAAGATGAGCAGAAAGACATGTTGGGAAAGCGGTTTGCTGATTTGCTCAATGATTCTTCTGATTCTCATTACCAGTGAGTGTTCTTGAGCATCCTTAATTCAAAGGGAGTCAAAAGACTTTCTTTTTATCACTTTTCGATTGAATTTATTCATCTAGTTACGTAGTCGAGTGTTTAGTTCTTAGACATAACGTTCGATATGGATGTTTTTGAACTAGATTGAAAAAGTGATTCATTCTTGTATTTACTTTGCAAATTATGGATTTAGCAAATGTATTTTTGTGTTCCTTCAATGCACTTGTTACTTCATATATATCCATAAAACCAGAGCAAGTAGCACTAACATGCCAATTGCAAATGATCACCAGGTTCTTAGGCGTATCAGCAGATGCTGATATGGAGGAGATTAAAACCGCATACAGGAGGCTATCAAAGGAGTACCATCCAGACACAACTTCACTTCCACTGAAATCAGCTTCAGAAAAGTTCATGAGACTAAGAGAAGTTTATGATATCTTGAGCAGTGAAGAGAAACGCAAATTTTATGATTGGACACTAGCTCAAGAGGCTGCAAGCCGGCAAGCAGAGAAAATGAGAATGAGATTGGAAGATCCTTATGAACAAGAAATAAACAGATATGAATCTGTACCGGACATGGTTGATCGTCTTGGTGGAAGAAACATGGGTCTAAGTGATCAAGCAATATCAGCTCTCACGTTTGATATTTTTATCATACTCTTCTCAATTGGTTGTCTCATTTTTGTTATCTTCTTCAAGGAACCATATTAGTAATTTAAGTTACACAGCATAATTGTAAAGTATTTATTGCCAAGATGGTATAATTTTGTACGACATTTGGCTGAAATCCAGAATTATTATTGGATTGGCAAAATATGATTCTGGTTGTGCAAGATACGTGCTTGACTGCTTTTTGTCATCTTGGTAATTTGTTCTCTGCAGTTTGGCCTTTAATCTCAAGTTACCATAAAAATAGTTTAATGTCGATTAATCAGACTTCAAGTTATGGTGAAAAGGCTCAAGAAAGTATTTTATGAAAAAACGGGAAACCCCCTCACCAATATCTTTATTGATGTTAAATTGTTCTTTTAATATCTGTGAACACATGCCCCATTAAAATTCTTGAAGCGGGCATATAAAATCATGATGGGTGGAAAACCTTGTAATTGAGTGGCATCATGATGAGATTGACACAGAGATTCTGCAGGAGTTGAGCTGTAAGATACAGAGTTCATAATGTTGAACTATCTTGACAGGACAGGCCAGCACAAAGATAACACGACTGTGTCCAGTTTAGAAATGTTTTTAATCTTAAATCTTTCTTATACATTCATAGAAAACAAAAACATAAGAATATAAGGAAAGGTCTCCTTAATTCCTGTAAGGAGACGTTACTCGAAATCACATATTCTAGGAACTGCAACGCCTTGGTGAGTTCCTAGACCTTCAAAAGGCTTTGGCTGCCATGTTCGAAAAGATAAGAAAATATATAATTATATGATGCAGACAGAACCAAACCTCCATAGAATTTATATTCTGAAAAAGGAAATTAAAGCGAGTGGCATTATTTCCTCCCTTGATAAGGATCATATGGAGATAAGAAATAAGAATATAAATAGTGAATGAATACTGCAAGTTGCAGTGCCGAATGGAGCAGTAAAATACGGGGAGGGGTGTGAGGAAGAGGAAGGGAGGGTGTGAATACTGAATAGAGAGAAGGAATTTGTTTCTTCACCTGGTAAACCATTATGATTCGTCTCCTGGATTAAACTGGATCTGTAAGCCGCTCTATAAAGAGATGCTTGTTCATGACATTCTATATATCTTATATTATTATTAATGTCGAACTATAAAATACATGGAATGCCATGAACAACATCCATCTACAGAAAACAATTTCAAGAACTTGTGAAACAATAAACGGAGAAGAAATCATCCCCATAAAGAGATCGTTGTTCATGGCATTTCACCTACCCTGTAACTTGAATTGCCACAGAAGACATGAAGTGCCATGAACACGATCCATTTGTAGCGATTCCAACCACCGTTGTGTTCGTTTACTAATATTTGAAGCTAAACATCCAAATGTATGGTGACACAGAATAAAGAAAAGAATCATGCCCATGAAGAGCTCGTTGTTCGCGGCCATGAACACGATCCATAGACTGGATGAATAGCCATGAACACGATCCATCATTGGTGATTTCAACTTTGATTACTCAGTAAAAGAAAAGGAACATAGTAATAACTAGATGACTAGGAAAGCATTGAAAAATAAATATAAAAGGTGATGGAAAAAGTACAAACTTTAGGCACTATTTATAGCACTTGTGTGTGTTAAAATTGGGGGAATTAGATGCAGATCATGCCAGCTTTTATTTTTTGTGATTAAGGAAATAACACGGTACCCTATCTTTTATCATAATTTCTTTATTGTATCATTTCCTTAATTGTTTAGATTTTGATAATTATAAAATTTGATATGTTTTTAAAATTTTTATCAACACATTCTAACAACTCGATTCTACAACAAAAAGTAACTTAGTTTGATTTTATGTACAAATTAAACCTGAAAGTTTTTATTTATTTTGTTGTTTATGAATGATTTTTATATTTAGACTATAACTTTTAAACTGATTAGGATTTTATTAATTATAATATTTATTTTATTTAAAAACATGTAAACTATTAAAAATTAAAGATTTCATAGTATTTTTTAGTTTAGAGTTGTTTTCTATGATTTATTCAGGCAATTGATATTAATAATTTTTTAGTTTAGAGTTGTTTTCTATGATTTAGAATTATAATTTTAGGGTTTAAAAAACTCTAATTTCTTTATTTGTAGTTTTTAGTGCTTGAAAAACATAATACTATATGTTGTGCCAGGAAATTTCCACTTGCATTCTTATTTTGAGTAGGCATTCGTATACTCGCAAACACAAATCTTATCCATCCATTATGTGGGATAAATCTGAATAAATGGATAAGATTATGCAGAGAAATTTCCTTATTTTTTTTTTAAATGAGAATCATATATGTGTTAATTGTCTAGTGATTTGATTATATTATAAACAAGTGATGATAAGGGTATTAATTATTTTTACTATTTCTTAATTACTAAATGACGTGGCAAAGGTAGGAATTTCAAATCATGGGATGTACATCTTATCACATATAATGAGATAATTATAGTTATGAAATTGAGTGCTGGATAAATTCCAATTGCATGATGTCATATCACTAAATAAAGAATTTTCATAAAAATTTAATTATCTCTAATATTATTCTTTAGCGTAATCTCGTTTGTATTTTGCCATATGTTTATTTGTATTGTTTTTATTGGGTTTAAATCAGAATAGTAATATATCTCAAACCTATGAAAAATACTTAACGCAGATTTCGTAAGATTCTTTTAATATTTTTTCCTAACTTGATATCAATTGATTTTTTTATTTTTCAAGAGATTAAAACTAGTGGGACTACAATTGACAATTAGGAAAACATGCAACCTTACGGGAAAAATAAAAAATTCAATTGTGGAATGCAGGGGGTGGAGACAATAAAAAGGAAAGAAGTAGAGAGAAGAAAGAACAGTCGTTTGCGCCACATTATAGCGAATTAGCCAACACACACCTGTTTCCGAGGAAGGTCACACCGAAACAATTCCTCACGCCTGAAAGACTGCATGTGGATGCAAGAGGAAGCCATATGCAGCACCCTAGGTGCTGCCTGTTATTGTAGCTGGGATGAGATTTATCTATAATTATAATTATTATTTTTTAATAAAATAAAAAAAATATTTTTTTATTAATAAGATTCATTACCAACTATGACACAGCTACCGGCAACTCCTTGCAGCTTCTTATACTGATAAACTTATGAATAATGGTGCCTGCCAACTATGGCACAACTATCGGGTTTGCAAGAAGGAACTCCCTGCTACTTTTTATATTAGTAAATTTATGAACAGTGGAACCATGCTTTAATATTCATCAGTTTATTTTCATGAATAGTGCAGCATGGCTATGCAGTTTTCGATCAAACGGGTTCGATTTAAAGCTATGTATTAAACCAGGTTTGATCTAATAAAATAATAAAATATTTTTAATTATAATTTATTTAAAAAATTAGTGTTAAATATTATTCAATAACACTATATTAATTAGACGAAGATGACTTGATAATATAGTATTTATAGAATTTAATTGCAATTTTAATTTTATTCATGATTATATTTTACCTGATGTTATTGCACTCTTAAGAAATTTATGAAAACTGTAGTTCTTGTTGGATGTATTTCATACGTGATGGAATTGTAGATAG
>NW_011500071.1:303281-318186 GCF_000495115.2 Populus euphratica
TATGATTTAATATATCATAATTTTAAAATTAAAAAAAATATGTATGACTTTGATTTTTTTTAAGTAGACTAATTTTTTAGTGATCATCTAAGTTGTTATATTATGATAATTTTCACATAAATTAATTTAATATTTAGGCTAAATAAGCAATTGAGTTGAGAGATTTTGAAGTTATCCTAGCAAAACCAAATTTAGTGATGTTATTAAAGAGTTCTGTACAATATGCTTATTTGTTTTACGTTAAAGAAAACAATATCACTGGGAATTTGTTTTTAAATGGAGTTTGGACAAACATCGTTTTATGGTTTTTTCTTAATAATATCAAGTTTTGACTAAATCAATATGATATATTATGAGTTTATGTTATTTGTGAAAAAAAATAAAGACTCTTAAAAGAATAATATAAACACCTCAAGTTTATACATATACCTGAGAAACTTGTCTAAACTAAATTTCAATCAAGCAAAATAAAAGAACAAAAAATATTATGGTAAAGCTTATTGTATATACTCCATAGTTTTGTTAATTAATCATGCATTCTAAATGGACCTAGAGCTCTTACCTTTAATGTTTTTCACTTCCAAGTTTGTGTTACTTTTTTTTAAAAAAAAAAAACAATTCTCGTAATTTTTTGCTTGTAATTTATTTTGTAAAGGCATTTATCAAGTACTCATCACATAGGATAGGATAGACAAATCTAGTGATAAATGTTATACCCATTTTTTTACACCGAATAATTTTTAAGAATATATATAAAAAAATATTTCAAAAGAATATTCACACAAAATACATGTACTTGCTAGTCAGTACAAATTGTATAGAGATTTTAATTAAGTATACAAAATGTTTAGAGATTTTAATTAAGTATGGCATCATTTTATTTTTTTGAAAGACCAATTGCAATAGAAGGAATTGAAGAATTAAGGACTAAAATTATCAAATTGAAAAAAATATGTAAAGTCCGATTAATTCGGTCAAGAGCTTAAAGGAACAATTTTCCATTTTTATGAATAATTTTTGCTCTAATAGATAAGTTTTTTAGATCTAGGAACTATTATGAATGAAATGATAAATTAGATGGCTTATTTAAACTTGGTCGCAAACTTAATTGGAAGGAATTAATTGTTTGGTGTGACTTTTGGGCTCAATTGAAAAATAGAAACCTTGAATGTATTAATTTCAAAAACACACTAACATTCAGGGACCATTATAAATCTTTGTTATGCCTCGCGATGCCATTTCAAAGCCAGGATATAAAAGCCACATTAACCTTTTGTCTTCTGTCTCAAGAGAGAACTCCTGGTTGTTGTTTTTTTTAACCTCAACTGAACAACTCATCATCATTTTTTACAATTTTTTTTAATTAATGTGAACGTTATTGTTAATTTATATAAATTTTAAAATTAAAAATTATATAAATTTTTAATAATTCTAAAAACACTTAAACTTATAATAATTAAAAAATAAATTTATAATTTGACTAATTAAACTGCCTCTCACGATTATCTTAGTATCATTTTTTCTAGCCTATAATATCATCCCCTTATGGTTTGACATTGTTCACGCCTTGGTTAGCTCTTTTTTTTTTAATTTATATCTTTTTAATTTACTTTTTAAAATATAACCATAAAAATTACTCAATTTCAAACACACGCTAAACCATCAGCAAATTAAGCATAAAAACCATGATTATTAAAAATTGAAGCAGATGCCTTGTACAGTTCAGTTCTATAACGATGACAGTGATGTTCATTTAAAACACAAAGGGAAAGGGATGGATTATATTAAAAACAAAAAATCTGAGTTGTTTATAATTTCTTGGTATTTCCTAGACCTTCAAAAAGAAAATATATAAAAGTTTTTGGAATTTTTATGCTGAAAAAAAATCAAAGTGGTGGGCACGAACACGATCCATTTATAACAAACAATCTTCTCAGCTTGTCAAGGAATAAACAGATAAGAAATCATCCCCATAAAGAGATCGTTGTTCATAGCATTTCATATACCTTATATTTCTGAATACATGAAGTGCCATGAACACGATCCATTTATAGCGATTTCAGCCACCCTTGCGTCCGAATACTAGTTAGGATTTTGCTAGGCATCAACATACAAGTTCACAAAGAATAAAGAGAAGAAATCCTGTCCATGAAGAGATCGTTGTTCATGGCAATTCAGCCGCCTCATTCCGACTGATCTTTACAGTACAGAGAATGGATGAATAGCCATGAACACGATCCATTGATGGCGATCTCACAGCATGGATCTCAAACTTGTCTTTCCATGGCTGGTCAGTAAGAGACTAACTAGGAGAATGTGTTTGAAAAACTGAAACACAGAAGAAGAGGTGATGAGAAAACCACAAACTTCAGGCACTATTTATAGCACCAGTTTGTGTAAAATTTGGAATTAGGTGCATAGCACGCCAACTTTCATGGTTTGTGATTGAGATAATTTCGTCCTATTTTCTTATTTATAGCAGGATTTTGTATACTCGCAGGCGCAAAATTTGTCTATTACGTGGGATAACTTCGCTGGACTGATAAAATTTAGATCGTTTTTTTTTAATAATTTTTTAGTGTTTTAAAATTGTTTTTGATATTTTAATATTAAAAATAAATTTTAAAAAATACAAAATAATTTAAAAATAATTGCTATCACAATATTAAATATTAAAGACTGCCTTAACTATATTTATAATAATTTTTTAGTGTTTTTAAATAGTTTTTGATATTCTAATATTTAAAATATGTTTTAAAAAATACAAACTAATTTAAAAAAATTATTACTACAATATCAAACACTACCTTAAATTATATTTATAATAATTTTTTAATATTTTTAAATAGTTTTTGATGTTCTACTATTTAAAAAATACAAAATAATTAAAAAAATAATCATTATTATAATACCAAACACTACCTCAAACTATATTTATTAATTTTAAAAATAATTATTACTATAATATCAAATATTATTTTAAACTATATTTTAAAATGTTATATATGGTTTTGAATAGAAAAAATATAGATTGCAAGACGCAACCGCGTCCTCAAATATGTTTTTTTTTTTTTTCCTGCGTTGTTATACAATAGACTTCCTTATAATTTAAAATTAGCATCATGCTTCTTAAAATATAATTGTATATAAAATTAAATGTTGAGATATTGCTGGTTTATTTTATATCTTTTCTAAAAAGATTTTCAATAAATAAAAAGAACACATCTGTCAATGAGCTGTAATTTAATTGACATTAGTATCCCGTCATTCTAAAAGATGTTCGGGGTTTAAATCTCTTATTTATAAAAAAAACTAAAAATAAAATACTTTTTTAATATTAATCTTGCTTTCTGCTATTTTCCCACTGAACTCTTCTAACCTGTAAATCCATAGAGAGGAGCAACAAAAATAATGCGTATATTTAGTTTTTAACTAGCAAATTTTCCGTTGATATATTGCGGGTTGTAATAAAAAAAATTAGCACAATTTTTTTTTTATCTAATACTAATACTAAGATGAAAAATATATTTGATCTTTTTAAATTAATTTGGATCTAATACTAATATATTTGATCTTTTTAAATTAATTTGGATTAACCTGCAAAATACGCGACAATAATTTAAAAAAATAAATAGAAAAACTCAATAATAAATTAATTCAATATTAAAAAATAAAATTAATAAAAACAACATTTGATTAAAATGAAGAGAATGAACTCGAGTCAATTAACTAACTCGTGATAAAAATTATGCACATCATATGATTCAATATATTTTTTATTCTAGATATTATTTTTTATTTAATTATATGATAATAAATTGCATAATATTTTTTGCATGAAATAATATATTTTTAAAAATAAAAAAAATCATGATAAACATATGGGAATGAGATAAAAAAGATAAATTACCGACAACAAATGATGAAACTGCTTTCTTTTAGGCTTGAGTTAAGGAAAAAAATATTGATTATCAATAATAAATAAAAAAAATTATTATTTTTTCAATTAAGAGACATAAAAACATTAAACCAAAAAAAAGAAGAATACCCATGATGTCATGAGTTCACTGTTAAACCTATTATTCAAATAATAAACTTAATTGAGTGTAATGATTTGTTTTATCAATGTTTTCTAAAACCAATAGGAAAAAAAAGAAGCTATGAGCCTAGACATTAAAAAAATAGCCCAACATGCATGTCAAGGCTTGTTTTATTTTTGTTTTGTTATTTTTTAAAAGGATAAATAATGATTTTTGTTATTTTTTAAAAGAATAAATAATATATCATTTATTTTTTAAAAAAAAATAACAAATGAATTGTCATTTGTTTTTTAGAGATCCCGACAACATAGGTCACAAAATCAAGGGTTTATTTTTTTTTAATTTAAAATCTATTTTTCAATTCATTTTTGATTCAAAACACCTCTAAATACTTTGATGAATTTATTCATGACTACAAAAAAATAAAAAAAACTAAAACCCCAAGAAATAATTCAAAAAACCAAAATTAACTCAAAGTCAAAATAAATCATATAGTCAAATCTACCTCCTTGAACAAGGAGAAATTAAAAAAAAAAGAATCTAGTTCAAATTTCTCTTATGGAATAGAATTCATTAACACTAAAATCAACTATATTCAACTATATTGATGTTTGGACTGAAAAACATCCAAAAATTTATCCTTTTATGTTGAAATCTAGCATGTCTTTTTATATCATCTGAAAAAAAACTGAAAAATAAGAGAAATAAAATTTGATACTAAAATTAAATTTTAAAAACCTAAAAGAACCAATCATCTAATAGTTCAAAAAGATGAGAGACTATACTAAACAATGAAATTGTAAGACATCATTCATCATTTAAAAAAGATGAGAGACTATACTAAACTTTTCAAATGAAATTGTAAGACATCATTCATCATTTATTTTATCTGTTCTTTGTATTTTAGATTTTTATTTTTCAATGCAACCATTCATTTAAAAATAATATGCAATTTAGTTTTAATTTGGGTTGAAATAGGTTCGATTGTGCTAAAAACAAAATGAAGGGTGATATGCAAATTGAGATTTTTAAAATTTTAATTATTTTCATTTACAATGATTTATGAGATAATAAAAATTATTTTTTTTCTAAATAACTGTGTCAAAATTTTAAATAAATAAAAACCTTTTTAATTATTTGGTCATCCTTCATGGGGGTAGGACTGCGAACTGTAATAATAAAAGAGCAAATCTTGACATTTATTCCCAAATCCCATTTGTCCCATTATTGATTTGCATCTGTTAAACATGCATCCATAGTTGGCATGCTTTGTGTAATTTACAAAGAGTGATGTTATAAGAATAAATTTGTGTGCAAACAATTGTGGTTGTTATTTTTTCATGAAAGATCAATCATTTATCATTCTTGAGATCCTTGTATTTAACTATTTAACAATTAATATATCAGCTTATATGAAATTTTATTATGAAAATTTTATTTATAAATAATTTTTTCATTTACAAATTATGGTTGGGAAAATTAGTTCAATGTATTTTTATATTTTAAATCAAATCTTTGATATATCCATTCAATCTATTTTCTTTAAATTCATTCAAGAAAAAATACTTTGGACCTCACAAAGTTTAAACAAAATAACACTTTTTTTCTTGTATTAAAAAAAATAAAATTTATATATTATGCAAGAAAATTTTAAAAATAAAATTTATATATTATGCAAGAAATTTTTTTCAGTTCCTTTCTTAATATTATTTAAATTTTTAGCTTAAATAGTAAAATAACTTAAATTTAATTTATTAATTCAATTCTAATTGCATATATATTTAATAATACTTTACAAACTGAGTCAGCATAGCTATCTACTCTATTATTATTAATATAGCATAGAATAAAATAGAGAAGTCAGTGGCATATGTTCAAAGAATATTGATAGAAGGAAACAAGAAACAAGTAACCCGGCCCATTCATATTTTATTTAAACACTTTGTTTGTTTGGGATAATGTTTTAATTGGATTTAAAATAAATAAATTATTTAAAATTAATATTTTTATATTTTTAAATATTTTTATATGTTAATATTAAAAATAAATTTTAAAATAAAATAAATTGATATAAAATATTTTTATGTTTATCTATCTTTTTTTTTCTATTATTAAGATTGGTTTCTTATTTTAATATTTAATTAGTGTTAACAATATTTTTTTATTTATCTATTCATATATTTCTTAGTTTATTTTATAAATTTACAAAAACTATCTGTTATTTTTTAATTAAAAAAATTATGAAATATAAAAACATATCCCTAATGTATTTGTTTTTCATATTAGAAATTGACTTAAAATTCTACCCAAAGGATAAATAATATGTCAGCATTTTTAAATTTAAAAATTAAAAAAACATTATATTTTAAAAATATAAACATTATTTTATTATATTAGAAATTAACTTGGAATTTTTATAAAACTAGTTCACTCTAATTCAGCAAGCCAAACAACCCAAACCAAAGCTACCGACAAAACGTTTAAAAACCGGTCACGAAAGGCTTGAACGATAGGTCGTTCAGAAAGACCCAGTCCAGTTGACCATCGCCCCTACATGGGGTCAGGGTTTTTAGGAGGTTTAAAGCAGCCATTGAAGTTTCCTTCCTTCCATCCAAACCAATTCATCAAGAAAAGGCAAAAACCCTCCTCTTTGCAAATTCTCAAAACCCTAAATTGATCAAAACCCAACATGCCCTCTTCAGATCCTAAAACCCCGGAAGAAGAAAAACCCTCCTTTGATGATCCAGCATCAAAAGAAGCCATAGAGTCATTGAATTCAACCAAAATCCTTGAAGAAACAGACCAAACGAATACACCCATGACTGGAAATCAAGAGGAAGAAGAGGAAGGGGAGTGTGGGTTTTGTTTGTTCATGAAAGGAGGTGGTTGCAAGGACGCATTTGTAGCATGGGAAGACTGTATTAAACAAGTGGAGGAAAAGAATGAAGATATTGTGGAGAATTGCTTTGAAATTACTAGTGCGTTGAAGTTGTGTATGGAGGCTCATGCTGATTATTATGAGCCTATTTTGAGGGCTGAGAAGGCTGCTGAACAAGAGGCTGTTAAGCAATTGGAGAAGGAAAAGGAGGAGGAAGCCGCTGATGCAGCGCAAAAATCAGAGTCTAACGAGAAAGAAAAGTGAGCTTTTTAGGTGATTTTTTTATTTAACAAAAGAAAACGAGAACTTTGAGATTTAATTTTGTCACCGATATGGGAAAATTGAGGTTTAACTTTGATTTTTTTATTTGATCATGAGACATGGAATTGTGTCTAGGCAATGTTGCTATTTTTTATGTAGAATAAATGGATTGTGATTATTCACTTGAATTTTCATTAAACGATAATTTTGTATTTTATTTTGAGATAGTCATGTTTTTGGCATGCTTATTGAATGCCAAATCTGTGGCTTGTTATGTTTTCCACGTATTTGTCTAATGTATGTTGAAGTTATTAATGCAAAACTCTGTCATGCAATAAAATAGCCTGCCCTTCCGGTTTTCTTTGTGTTCATTGCTTCCAAACATAGCAAAATGTATTTAGGAGAACCTAGTTGCGAGGTTCAACTAAGGGTTAAGTTGATTTTCTAAGGAAACATGTTTTCCTATTAAGATGTATGAATTGGATTACAATTGAACTATATTCATTGTCAGTGGTTACAAATTGGATATAAGCTTACAGGCTAAAGCTTTACGAGTTATTACAACTTGTTGAACTTGTAGGATATACTCTGCTTGTTAACTTTTTAAATACATACATCTATATACATATGCATGCATGCATTGATTATCTGGTTCGTTTCCTAAAATTTTAGTCTCTTCACCTGCAAGGTTCTCATTTTGTAGTTAATGATGCTTCTGATTTGATGTGAGGGTATAAGCTAGTGTCAGCGACTATTGAGTTTGATCGGTATTGTAGATACTAGCATTTTCTCAAGCATAAAGTTTTTACAGTCTGTGACAAGTTTGCAATGTAACTAACTCAGATAGTGCTAGTTGCATATAGATTCAAGATTTATCGATGTAGTTGCTTAAGATTTAGACCTTTTAGAGTCGGACAGTCACCAATTGATTTGTTATTGCCAGCCTGGAAGGAAGGGATTCTTCTTCAATGAGTATCCATCTGCGACAATCCAAGTCTGATCCTAAATGTCTTTGTCTTCGATTTGGATTGCCACATGCTAGTTAAGAGAAGGAAGCTGAGTGGTGGATATTGTTTTCTTAGGTTAGAGTTTCATGTTCATCCCGAGCATTTGAACTCCTTTGCTACTTGATTCCATTGACCATCTGTTCCTATTTCCACCATCATAAAATCCCTCCACTCGAGCTGCAGACCCACAGTTATTGCCATTATTTATTTTAATGCTTCAAGTGGAACAAAAACATTCATAACAGAGCCCTATAAGTGTAATGCTCAGTGGTTTGGTGATGCTTTAAAAGCTTTATTCCACTGCTAATAGAGAGTTCATTCAGTGGATCAACATGGCTGCATTCCCTCAAAGAGGGATGACATCATTACAACTGACTCATGAAGATATAAAGAGAGAATGTATGAACTACATGGATGGGTAAGACTGGAGAGAACCAAAACCAAATCTCATCCATGTTCGATTGAAAGGCATGGAATCTGAAGGCAGTGAATGTAATGCTTGGCAAGATGAAGCTCGTTACTTAGGTACATCATTCTCTTTCTAGGTTATGTGTTATGTGATATTGATGATCGTATCTATGTGAAGATTATTGAGAGAATACTTGTTTTACGTCATGTTAAATGGGATTGAACGTGTATAAATGCTTCTGATTGATTTGGAACTGATGGAATATCGATGCCACATATCCCTATCATTCACAATTTTTTGTTAGTGTAATTACTATACTGTTACTGGTTATATCTGTAGTTTCTGAAATTTAATTTAAGAAATCAGTGATAAGATTGTACTAAGTTATTTGTGACTTGTATGGGATGCCTTGCCAGTTCAGCATTAAACAGTGATCTTCCCTGTGATTGCGATTTAGGTTCTGTTGTGTAGGCAACTTTGCATTTTACTACAAATGTTTTTATTCTGTGTATTTTGATTGAGATCTGTCTTTCCTGCTGTTTAAATATTTTGTTATTCAATGCAATTAGCATTTGAAATACTTTTGTCCTACCAGTTTTGCTTGTGTTAGATCCATATAGGTTTAGAGTTCAAACATATCATTCTTCCTATTGTTAACTAGTAATTAATCCATATAGCACATCACTGTATGTTCAAGAGCACAAACAACCGAGGCTGGTAATTCTGTTTTCTTTCTTTCCTTTATGAACTTTGGCCTTTGACTCGCCGCTCTTAATAGTTTTATATTGTTTTGAAAGGTTCCATGTTTAATGTCATAGTCACATAAAAGCATTCTTCAGGCACGCTTGTACATAAGAAAACAATATGACTTTCAGCTTCGTCATATTGTTGCACTTCTAAGCTTATCGTTTTTTTTAGTTTCCATATTTCATTTCAAGTTTTCCACCATTGCAAGTGGTTGAATACCAGCCAGCAATACATTATTAATCTTTTTTCATGGATAAGAATAGCAAGGGGCAACACATTGGATCAGATGGAATGGAATCTGACCCACAGTCCAACAGGGAGGAGGCAAACAAATTGCTTGAAAGTGATTTGGCCATTGCTAACTGGGCGGAGAGACGAAGAAGGAATTGCAAGCACAGGAGCATATTCGAGGGTTTGAGCACACGAATGGCCTTTATGGAAGTCACTTGCGAAGAACAGGTGGTAAAACGCCTTCATCGTGATGTATGTTTTCTTCTCTCCAGACACAACAACGCCTGAACCTCAGACAGGAGGTGGTCCTTCAACATTTGAAAACCCATTTGCAGGCTGCAAATGGCACATTCATTTCAAGGCACTCTCGTTGCCTTTGTGACTTATGAGTGGGAGCGTGTCCGATATGCAGGAGGACCCTCTTTCCTCCTACGAAGATTTGCTTTCACACTGCAAAGATAGAAAAGAAGGAGGAAAGAAAAGGGAGGTCACAGGTAGGCAAAAGCGGCCTTCAATAATTTGGTTACTGAAGCGATGAGACATTGATTACACACAACCGTTACCCTCGAGACGCACATGGACGTCTTGGGACGACGAGGCCCAAACCGAACTTAATTAATGTCTCGACGTGTTCCTTGATGAGACATTTCGAGGACAGCAGATGTTTCCAACAAACTTGTTTTTAAATTGTTTTGAAAAGGTTATTTTAAAAATAAAAAAACATTATTTTAATATATTTTTAAATAAAAAATATTAAAAAACAATAACAAAGACAAAATATAGTTCGGTGGATAGATGGATTTATTACAAGCAGCCTGAAATTAGAACTCACGTATACATGTAAAACACCGAAAGAAGACTAGTATGTTCTGCCACTCAAAACCAACACAAACTTTTATCTAATTCACGTGGATCAGTAGGGTTTTTTTTTTTATTATTATTATTATAGGAATTTACTGTAGACATTAATACATACAAGATCTAAAACCTTAAAGAATAAATAAAATAAAAAACATAAAGTAATAAATGAAAAACAAACAAGGAAAAAAGAAAAAGAAAAAAAAGGAGGATATAGCCTTTGTAGGAGAGATAAGAGGGACTTTAACGGGGAAGTTTCGAAAAGTCTACATGTGCTATTGACACTCGTTGTCCTTTTAAAATATTATCCTATAATTAAAACTTGTAGGATCATTTCCTTTTCATTGAGGCTGATGGGTATCATGGCCTTGGGGGGTATTTCAATTTTCAATGGCAAATTGATTGCCCCTTTTTTCTGTAAGTAGGTTAGGGTTATTCTGTCATTACCTACGAAGAAGAAGACTCCTCATTCCCTTCCATTAGGCACTTTTGATGATAATCCATGGATTAGCAAGGTCGAATTCAACATGAGTAGAAGAGAAGAGAGCAGAAGAGGAAACCTTGGTCCAGAGAAAGTCCCACGAGGCCAGAATAAAGAGTTTTTTTTTTATATAAAAAAATAACATAGTTACAAAAAGATTTTGGTAAAATAATAAAGTTTATAACATTTAATAAATATCTTACTCTTATATTATTTATGATGATTTTTTTATGTATATATTCGGTGAACTTTTTAGTGCCGGGGTTAAAGAGTCACTATCACCGTTCGTGATGCTATAAACAATGTGGTGTGCCTTGCTTTCTCCACTTGGTTCTTATTAAGCTGTTTTGGGATTGATAAGGTTTTGGTTGGCTGAACATCTAGACATTGATTTTATGTGCATAACTACTGTTAATGGTTTTGATAGTGTAGGTCCATTCACGAAGTAATTTATTAGATGCATTTGATCATGCACTAAATGTTATAGGAATTGATTTTGTTGATATAATAAATCAATTGAATTTGTTTAACTATGATTTGATTAAAAATAAAATTAAATGGTAGGTTATGTGAATCATGTTGAATATGATTGTTTTTGTTAAGGTTGCTTAGCATGAGTGACTTGTATCTTATTTTAAATTGTATTGAGTTTGTTTTTGTTAAGGTTGCCTACCATGAGTGACTTGTATCTTATTTTAAATTGTAATAATAGTTTTAATTTAAAGTATTTTTTTATTTAAAAATATATTAAAATAATATTTTTTTAATTAACATAAGTGTTCAAGATATATGATATTTATCTTGATTAATTGATTAATGTTGAACATAAATGTTCTAGATATATGATATTTATCTTGATTAATTGATTAATTTTGTGACCTCTGAAATTAACTACCATAAATTTTTTTAGTAATAATAACTTACTAGTTTGAACTAATATTACCTATAGTAATAATTTTTAAAAAATAAATCTAAAAACTTACTAGTTTGAACTAATATGATGGTTATCAAAATAATAACTCTTGTCATGCCACAAGTGAGATATGCACTTCTCAATTGACTATGCTAAGCTTCTGCCTGTGCTAATTCGCCGAGAGAAGAACAACATAAGATGACATGGTTATATTATAGACTATAGAATGGCTTATGTATGCGTGTGTAGAAGCATTTTGATTTATAATTGTGTACGACTCCACTCCTTGATTTGAAAGAGAGGGAAGAGAGAAGCTCTCCCTTGCTAAAACAAAACAAAGAGAGACCGAATCTGACGTAAAAGTAGAGCTACCTACCAAATCCAGCCCCTATCTGTAACCAATTGTCTCTCTCACCACCTTGGTCAAATCCACCCCCTCTCTCCCCTTATCGATCGAGTCTCTTGGTTCTTCCCTCGTTTCTCTCCTCTCCTGTTCCTCCTACTCTACATATAAATCCTCTCCTCTCCTCTCCCTCCCACTCCTTTCAATTTCCAGCCAAACTCCCCCTCTCTTCTCTCCGTCTGTCTCCATCTCATCCTGTCAAAAGCTTGTTTCTTTGTCTGTTCAATCAGGTAATTACCACCTCCTAATTGTTATCTGGTTTCAAAAGCGTGAAACCCACAATTTATCTGTGAGGCTGAGCTGAAGCTAGCAACCTTCTTGCATCTCTCGATATCCCACTCCGTATCTTGATTTCAAAGAAGATCGCAGGGATTATTGCTATCGCTGCTACTATTCATGGGTCGCTCACCTTGTTGTGAAAAAGAACACACCAACAAAGGTGCCTGGACTAAAGAGGAAGACCAGCGCCTAATGGACTATATCAGGGTCCATGGTGAAGGTTGCTGGCGTTCTCTCCCTAAAGCTGCTGGTGAGTGGTAATTAGCAGGTTGTTCGTGTTTATCTTATCTAGATATTCTCACCCTTTTCAGCTCTTCTTATTTCTTGCTTTCTTTGTGTTTATATAGGATTGCTTAGATGCGGCAAGAGCTGTAGATTGAGGTGGATAAACTACTTGAGGCCTGATCTTAAAAGAGGGAATTTTACTGACGAAGAAGACGAGATTATTATTAAGCTCCATAGCTTGCTAGGCAACAAGTAAGCTTCTATACAACTTGATAGTTAAATCCAAAAACAAGAAATAAAACGAGTCTTTTTTCTGGGTTTCATGCTAAAAGAGCAAACTTTCTTTGTTGTTTCTGGTAATTCAATGGAGTAATTTCTTGATTAGTCATTTTGATTATGAACTAAATTTTAATTACTCGCAGATGGTCTTTAATTGCTGGAAGATTACCGGGAAGAACAGATAATGAGATAAAGAACTACTGGAACACACATATCAAGAGAAAGCTGATTAGCCGTGGCATTGACCCACATACACACAGACCTCTAAATGAGAAAACCACCACTGCCACCATCAAAACTACCACCTCTGCCACCACCAAAGCCACCCAGTTGGACTTCAAAAACACCCCACCTCAATCACTAGCCGAAATCAGTCTTTTAAAAAGCCAGCTTGATTTCAAATACAACAACAATTTTCATAGCAGTCAGTACTCAATTTTCAATCCCAAGAAAACAGAGACTCCTTCTTTTGAAGAAAATAACTGTACAAGCAGTAGCATGACAACTGATGAACAACAACAACAGCAACAACAAAAGAGGGAGAGTCATCAAGATCAAGATGTAAACTTGGACTTAACTATAGGGCTCGCTCTCACTCAGACTTCTTCCGCCAACTCGGCCGAGTCAAGACTTCGACAACCAGTCTCTTCTTGCCAGTTATTCGGTAGTGTGTTAACTCGGCCCGTTTGTCTGTGTTGGCAATTGGATGGTGAAAGAAGGGAATTGTGTAGGAATTGCCAGAATCAGAATCAGAGCTCAAAAAATAATCATAGTAATAATGGGCTATAGTATAGATGTTATTAGTACTGTCAGTAGATTTGATGTGAAATAAATGCTTTTGTTAGGTACCGTATCAACACCCGCCCCTGTAATCAGAAAGGCAATTAAAGAACAAGATGATGGGATGCTGTTTAGCTATACTGTGGCATGTAAAGAAAGAAAGAAAAACAAAACAATTTTTACTCTTTGCAAAATGGGTTGTAAGCTTCTTGGATTCTCTTTGATCTCTTTGATAGATATATAATCATTCAGTTTTGGCGTTTATCAGTGATACAGTTAGTTTTTATTTGTTTTTTTATTTTAAAAGTATTTTAAAAAAGGTATTTTTTTTAATTTTTAATTAATATTTTATTGATATTTTAAAATTATTTTAATAAGTTTGTTTTAAAAATAATTTTGAAAAAATAACAAAATATTTTTTAACCTATTTTTAAATAAAAAAATATTTTAAAAACAACTAAAATTATACTTTAAAACTAAATTAATGCAATTGCTTAGGAATATATCCAGGAGTGTGGTTATAATTTTTTTAAAGTGTTTTTTATTTAAAAAAATATGTTAATAATATTTTTTTATTTTTTCAAAATTATTTTTAAAATTAATATGTTAAAATAATTTAAAAATATTAAAAATATATTAATTTAAAATAAAAAAATTAAATTTTTTTAAAATATAGTATCAAATACATTCCAGTAATGTGAAGGGTTACAGTGATGCCTCATACTCACGATAGTGGAAATATGTTTTGTATTTAGGCCATATTTGTTTTTTGGAAAACAGTTTCTAGAAAATCACTTTTCAAACTTTTCTGTGTTTGTTTGTTATTGAAAAAGTTGGTTAATGGAAAATATTTTCCGGTCAATGAAAAACACTTTCTGGTCAATAGAGAACATTTTCTGGTCAACAAAAATATTATTTAGTAAAAAAAAAGTGGCTTGGTTTTCAGGAAAGTGTTTTTCTTTTTAGCTATCTTTGTTTTCCAGAAAGTGGTTTCCGGGAAATCACTTTCCAAACTTTCTTCTGTTTGTTTGCTATTAGGAAAGTTGATAAACGGAAAACACTTTCCATTCAAAGGAAAATTTGGCTTGATTTTCAGGAAAGTGTTTTCCTAAAA